>NW_024542214.1:0-52199 GCF_016758785.1 Suillus bovinus
GCGACGATAGGTAGCGGTTTGTGTGTTGATGTTTGTTCTAGACCGAACATGGAGAAGAGATGCAGGGAACAAACTACGTGGAGCTCTGAATCGAGGGAAAACTTTCACGCTGCATTTCATCATAAGCGTGAGCAACGGGTGTTTTTGTCTGACAATCCTTCCATCATGACCAACAGCCGTCTTACATCCTACACAGAATCAGTGGCGCCCTCCGCAACAGGGACAAGGACCTCAATCTTATCAGTCGAGGTGGTCTGCTAGTCGCGATCGGGGAAGTGGAACTGAAACTGGAAGGTATGACAGTAGGGCGCAGGCAGTTACTCTACCACAACGGGACACTGGCAGAGTTCCACGATGGTTTCAACAAGATAGCAGAGAGTACGTACATCCATACTTGTATCATAGACAGTCACTGACTACGGAAACCACTAGCTGGCAAGAGGACATTATCTTCAATTGTATCAAAAGTCAAGGCGAAGATACAGGAATACGATCAGGGCCAAGCATCCAGGTACGCAGCCTTTTACTAAACGTTCCCCCACTTCCATTGAGATTCGTTTCACCAATCTGTTCATCGTTTACGCGAAACATCTAATGGTTTTTCGTTACAGACAAAATACACAGCCTACGTGGGGTCAGACATCTCAACCTCCATGGGGCGGTGTACAACCCACGCAGCATCAGGAATCCTACTACGACCCCAATCCACCGGGCGAAAGTGGAATCCGTGGAAGTGGCTGGTAATCTCCTCCCCGTCGCGCTGGAGGCAACTCAAATCCAAGGGCGGACTCCGTTCCTACTCTTGCTCCAAGCCCAACATACGTTCCTCCAAATTTTGCCACCAAACCTATAGCGAACTCTACATCCGTTGCAACCAATAGCCCAACATATACAGGTTCGTTGACGTATTCCCCGCCGAACACAGGCATGGGCATGTCCCCTCCGCCTGAACTTGCTCGGCAGTCGAGTGACACCTCAAGGCTGCCGTCCACGGGCATTGGCGCCCCGAGCGGAATTGACGCTAGTCAGTCGTCTTTCTCCCTTTCGTTGCTTTGTGTCTCTGATTTCATCACATGTTAGTTAAATTTGGACTTCTGCCCAAACGACCTGTATCACTCCTTCGGGAACAGGTCCCACCTACACACAGAGACGATAACGATGATGAGTTGGAATACACAGAAAATCCGTTTGAGGATAGGTAATTAGGTGGTTATTCTGGGGGTAACAAATTGGAATCATCTGTGACTGCGACCACTAATGGACTATACATTATGGCATATACCAGATATTTCTCCTGCATTTACCATCAAGTTACCTTTCTTTTTATTTGCGTTAATAAAGGTCCCAAAGGGACTAGCACTGGAAAGATGGCGACCCCGATGCGTTGCATCTTGCTTGTCTTGGGTGTTATTGTATGTGTTCATGTCAACTTGATAATTAAGCCGGCTTGACAATGAAACAGATTTCAATTCACTACATTCTGAGCTTTACATATGAGGAATATGGAAAGGCGACCCCCATCTCAATATCGCAGGAAAATGGACTGGTCTGAAGTTAAGCCCTCTTTACAAAACACCCGTGCCCGACGAGTACTACCAACCTGATTCGCTCATGCACTTACAAGACCGCAAAGCGAACACCTCGTTTGTCGTACTTGTACGGAACTCTGACCTTTGGGGAATCATGAGCAGTATGAAACAACTCGAGGATAGGTTCAACAGGAAGTTCCAGTATCCTTATGTCTTCCTCAACGACCAGCCTTTTACGCAGAACTTCAAGGAGTGCGCCCTTCCACGCTCGATTTTTTGAAGCTGCTGACGGGCCTTGATCAATAGCACGGTCGAATTTGGTCTCATCCCGTCTGATCATTGGCATCAACCATCGTGGATCGATGAATATCGAGCAAGCAAATCTCGTGATGACATGGTTAGGAACGATCTGATTTACGGAGGTAGCTTATTTTACTGTTTCAATTGTACGTGTAGTCTGATGATTTTCTAGGTAGTGTTTCATACGTATGCTACGCTATCATCGCTGCTTCAAACTAACTGCTCCTAGATACCGGAACATGTGTCGCTTTAACTCTGGCGTACGTGATCGTAATGCGTTTTGGCGAGGTTGTCCAATCAGATGCTAATTCTTATATCGACATGAGCTCTTGGAACAATAGCGGTACTATTGGAGAGTCGAGTGAGTAGACGAAACCGAAGGAGATGCGATGTAGCTTAGCTTACTTTATCTTCCCCAATCAGGCCAGACATCAAGCTGTTCTGCGACATGGACTATGATCCCTTTCTCGTGATGCAAGACCAAAACAAGGTGTATGATAAATCAAATGATGTTTTCGATTTTATACCAGTATCGAACACCAACAGGCTTTACCACATCAATATATGAAATCCAAGCTACTATCCCAACACTATGGAACATTGTAGTGTAAGCGTATTCAGCATTTACTATGATTTCAATTTCACCTTCCTCTAGCTTTCATCATTGCTAATCCTGACTTTGTGACTCCTGGCAATGCGATGGAATTCCTCTCTGGTGATGGTGGAGAGTCCTACAATATCCGTCCAGGCTATAGTGTTAAAATTAAGCATAATACTCACTGACTAGAAATGAGATGGTTTTGTAAGTTTGTTTGTAGCCTACAGATGAACCTCTACACAATTAAGCTTAACGGCTCCTGATTCCTTTGGTGATTCTCAGGCTTCCAAGAATAGCACTACCACTGGAAAAATCACCAAATTGAGACATTCCAATACACTGTAGATAGTGATTCCGATGAAATTCACTGGGCAAAATCATATCATTATCGTCTGTCTTTGCGAGTCACTGGGTCGCGGTTTCCATGGCTTGAAAAGAAACACGAATGACATTGTCGCTAGTTGTATTTACAAGGTGTGATGTCTACGATCGAGGTGATTGGTCTACTGAGCTTATGGGCGAAGGCGCGCAGCGCCTCCCAGTCCCAAGCTGCAATTCCTGCATGAAGAAGGTGAGCTGCGATTCCCAAGGATGTAGGAGCCCAACGACGCATCAAGCGAGCCGAGGATACCCATGAGGATAGGAGGAGGATGAACACTCACGTGAGCTGTCTATCATCGAACGCGGGGCATTGTGTAGTGCAGGAACTCGTCTTGAACTGCTGGTGTTGCTTGTAAGTAAGGCACTAGAATCTGAGCATGGTCTCTGAGGTAAACTTGAAAGGCGTCGCTGGCCCACCGTCCCATGGTTTTGACGACGTCAAAAGGTACGTTTCTGAGCAGGTACTCTAAAGTTGCACCTATCCTAATTGTGTGACCTTGCAGTGGATCGAGTCCAGCGCTCTTGGCAGCGCGTGCGAGTCTTGCGATGAATTTCATTTTGGTCAGAGGCCGATGAGAATTGCCGAACTTGTAGGAAAATAGAGGAATGTCGATGGGGGGGTCATTGACGCGAAAGTGGTTGATTAATGCTGCCTCTGGGTCAGTGGGGCCATTCTGCTTTGCCCAGAAAACATCTTCTCCAGCTTGGGATGTTTTCGTACGGGGCAAACGAAAAATGGTTGTTGCAAGGCCGTTGCGATCTGTTTCCTTGCAGATGTCGGATCACTTGACATGAATGGACGCGTCGAAAGCCGATAGGTTTCGAACTGTGAATTCTCCGGCTCTGGCTAAGGAATAGAATGCTGTTGTGATGCAACTGCCCACTGCAGCATCAAGAGGCTCGTTGGGGTTCAGATTTTCCAGGACGTGGACAATGAAGGCCACTGTGTAAGGTGGCCGCTTCTTGCGTTTCGACGACGCAGGTGTTAAGTTCTTGGCTGCCTTCAACATGGCATCTATGGTATTCTCGTCCAGTGACCATGACTTTCCATGCAGAATGTGCCATGCACGGACACCATGAATGTAGCTGGATATGGTCTTTCCAGAATACGAGCCTGCTAGTTCTGATATGAAAGCTGATATGAGTTCTGATGATGCGGGAGCACGGAGGGTGTCTTCAATAGATTTCGAATCACAGTATACATGAAAGGCGAGAATGCCACTGCCATATGCCTCCCTCGTGCTACTTGCCCAGGTGTGTACCATGACGTCTTGGATGCGCTGCACATCAGCACTGGGAATTGCTGATGCAGTGGTTCCATTTTTAGCCGGGATCCATAGTAGAAGTCTGTCTTTAGCAGCGCAGTGAGGGCATAACACAGATAACTGCAGTGTGAGGTTGCTAGGGTAAGCTGTGGTACCTGGAAATAATATTGTTTCGTTTGTGAGGAAGAAAGCTGAGCTCAGATGTTTGTGCACTCACGCTTTTGTCGCTTCGAAGATTTGTTCTCCTTGATGATGGAACTTGTCATTGAGGTCACTGCATGATTCTCGGGAATGGGAGAGGAAATTGATGAGTGGAGACATTTTGATGTCCTTGTGATGTGCATGGCTTCTAGGAGGCACCTCAGGACTGTCGAAGTTGACGACAAAAGCTTGGAGAGCTTGGGGGATGAGGATTGGGGGAAGTAATAGGCTTGCTGGAGGGTAGATGCCCCTGGATAGACCATCTGCTGGGTTGTGTGCACTGGGTATGTAACGGGTGAGGAAGGTGCACTTCGAAGATGCGGAGAGCTGATGGATCCGTTTGAAGATGTCATTGGTAGCCTTGTTGCGGCTGCGCCCTTTCCACCAACCTTCGACGACGCCCCTGTTGTCGCCGAAAACTTTGATGCAGCTGCCCTCTGGGCATTGGCTGAGGAGAGAGATAGCGAGGAATTCCATGCCGATGGCCTCTGCCCAGTCAATGTCTTGATTTTTGGCTTTCCAGCCAGGGAGGAGATGCCATGCCCTCCATCTGCCTTTGATCCAAATCGCGATCCCAGAACCTGAACTAGCATCTGAGTAAGCCTCAGGTTCAATGACTTCGACGGGTCCTGGGATGGGGCGAGAGACAATGGATTGCCTGAGACTGGCTTTCCACCATTGAAGATCTTCGCCTGTGTGTTTTGGGGGGGTACGAGGCATGAAAGGACAATCGTGAAAGATGGAAAGCATGGTTTCGAGTGATACGAGATAAGCGCGTCCTTCAGGAAGGACCAGAGATGGTGCAGGAGCTTCCCATATAGTTCTTGGACCTCTTGCAGGGTGTGCGAAGATCGGGCTTCCCATTCTTGGATTGCTGCCACATATTTGTCTTTCTTCTTCTGTGGGATTGAGACTGAGCGTGTCGTGATGTCCCAGAGAAAGCCGATGAAAGGAGCACACGACGAGAAGAGAATGTCTTTGGCCAGCTCCCAGGGTATTCCCAGGGTTTTTGACAGATGGTCAATGTCATTGAAACAGAACGTGAAGAGTGCATCTTCTGGTGAACGTGGGGACGCTGCTGATAGATCACGAATGGGAAAAGACATGTCCTCGTCAAATTCTTCGATGGTGCCATCTGGCATGGTTGAACCACGGTACCATTTACGTCCCCCGTCCACAAGCATTCCTCCATTCCTTGCGATGATGATTGAACGAGCTCTGCGGAGTTTGTTGTAGCTCTCGAGGTGTTCTCAGAGAATGCGGATGAACAAATGGTCGTCGACCCATTTTGATATGGGCCCAATACCTTGTGATCGGAAGATATCAGCCCCAGCATCAGTGATTTCGCCATAAGTGCCTGTGGAGGCTGAGAAACCAAAACAAAAGCTCGAGTCAATAGCAAACTCATCCTCCCCCGTTCTGACAACCAACCCTGGCCACTGAGATGGATGGAGAGGGACTGTGCGATAAGCCTCTGCCACGTTGTGAACAGCTGCTTGTGAGCCTGGTGGAAGAGACCAAATAAGAAGGCAGATGGTCGAAGCTGTGCCCCAAGTACAAGGGTAAAGGTTCGAATCAATGGAAGAATTAATCGACAATATTGTATCAGAAGGATGTAAAGGAAAAGAGAGATTTTGTATGAGCCTGTATTTTCCTGGTTTCCCCGGCTTGGGAACCATGGAAAGTGGGGCTGTTTGGAAAGGACCGATGAGTTTTTCTGTTTCTGATTTAGATAATGGACCAATGTAATGACCAGTGGAATATTCACGATCCAAAATAGCTGCAAAAGCATCGTGGTAAGTGTATAGTGAAGGATTATTAGAAGGGGTGTAAGGGACAGATATGTTGGGAACACTGCCCAGAAAACCAATGCGTAGTCCGTTGGGAATGTGTGCATATTTACGTATAAGATTCAAAGAATTAAGAAAGTGCAGCCAAGCTTCGGGTTGATAGGGGGTGAGCACCTTAGATGCTCTCGCTTTGAGGACATTCTTGAGCCCCGTGATCCTTCGCTCCACATCCGGAACATTCGTGTATGTGTGAACGAGCGGTACTGGAACATCCTTTTGGTCGCTGCCAGTTGTAGCACAGCTCGAGCCCTTCAGGGTTGACCAAGTGACCCTCTGCGTTGTGACGACAGTGAGTCTTGGTTCGTCTGTCCCACAGGAACTCGGAAGAACATTTGTGGATGGGATGACGGAATCGACCCAGGCAGAGGGCGCAAGCTGAGGGGCCAGGTTGACTTGCGCCTGCTTGAAAAGACTGCAGGCCCTTCGACATTTTCTTTGTGGCATGGTCCGTAGGTCGGTACGGGTGATAGCGGTTGTTCCCTGACGGAGAAGGTGGTTCAGCGTGCTTGCCCCGGTTCTCGCTAATGTCCCTTTCTCAATGACGAGGAGGGGGGTTAGAAGTAGCAATAGTATTTTGGAGCTGTGCAGGGGTAAGAGATGTAAGGAGTGGTGATACAATTTAAACAGGTGCGAGCATGATGGAAGATAACATGCGAGTTTGCCGATGCATTAGCCATTAAAAGTATGGTAGATTTAGTAAGCGGAGATATATGTATAGCGGAAGCGTGATGGAAGCGATGTTGATAGCAAGCAAGCAGCGCCATGAGCAATTTTCAGAAAGTGAGCGTTAGAGGACAGTGACAGCAGAAAGCGAGGAAAGACATGCATCAAATGATGATACAGATAGCAAGTGGGTTGATTTCATTAGTATGATGTGTGAGGCTCAGGAGTGGGGAGATAACGCACCAATTTGAGGCTCTCGTCGCGCTCGGTCTCCCAGACATCGTCTGATATGGAATTGTACAGGGCATTGTTGAAGATGCCAATGTTGAACCCCTGGTTCTGAGTGAGCCGATCGTGCCATTCACGACGTACAAATCCTGCATAGCGGAGGAGGGTCTTTTCCCCTCGAGGGCACATTCGGTGCTCGTGATTGGTGATGAGAGTGAAAAATAGGGCCAGCGCTTGTTGATGTTTTTCCGGCCATCCAGTCTTCTCTATGTGAACAAGGAAGCTCGTCTTGGCTAAGTCGAACTGGTGCCAGGATAAGTCATGGTCCTGAACAACTTTCTGCGAAGCCTTAAAGGATGCTATTGTTTTCAGGGCAACCATGCCGTCGACCCTTGCAAAGCCGAAGGCGTCATCTGAGTCTGAGGTAGATCTGGAGGTGATAGCGGCTTCACGGCAGCCATCTGGACTAAAGTACCAAAGCTTGACGTACTCCATGTTTCTGACCTTCTGAATGGCGTATTGGGACGGCCTGGGAATGATGACATCCGCCACAGCCATTTCAGTGTCGAAGTCATTGATTTTGGGCTTCTTCTTCTCCACTTCATGGCGCTCTTCTTGCTCCTCAATTTTCTTTGCGGCTCTCTCACGATCTATGCGCTCTTGTGACTCACAATCCTCTTCTTCCATCTGCTGATGCCACCGGTCAACCCGCTCTTGGCGCTCCAGTTTCCAGCCTTCTGCCATCTGTGCAAGGGCTTCTTCCCTAGTCGCACCTCCATCTGTTAGGGCATTGAGCCAGTCCTGGTACGCTGCTGATTCGAAGTTCGGTTGAGCCTCTAGCGCAGGTGTTACGACTTGGATGGTATCTGTTGGCGACGCTCAAACAGAGCGTGTGTCGTCAACAGTCGAGGACGTCCTTGGGCTAGCCCAAGGTTAGGGGTCTTACTTGGTGAGGCTTCGGCAAGTAAGATTTGACGCCTATGTCCAAATTGGGTAGCTTATGTCAAGCGGGTGCGAGACAATAAGCTAAATCAGCCTAAGCTTACGACACCTGAAGGTTAATCGTAAGATCGTCGTTAATTAGAAGGACAGAAGTCCGACTAGTTAACAGGGGCTTTGCTCGTCGACGAAGTCGATGAGTAAAGATCGAGACTATAGGCTTATCCGCGAAGAGCAGATAAGAAGATAGAATATAGACTGCTGGCGAGGCAGAAAGGATCACTCTGGTGAGAGTAGGAGGTCAAGAACCAAGTAGATTCAAGTTAGGGAATATTGTTACAAGAACATCTAGACGCTTGGGCCCCTACTATTTTTCTCCTAATCCTCCTCGTATCAGCCCTCGCATCATACCCTTACCCCGACCTTACCCTTGTCATCCTCGTCATCCTTGCATTCCCTTTCGCCCTCTACCTGTCGCTTCAGCAAAGCCAGTACATTTGGCCGGAGCCTTTCGCTGACGAAGCATACCCGTGCTCCGTTTCACCACCTGACTGATCCTGCGGACAGTCCCCTTGCCCTTACCGTCTGGACGGTAACCTATGACATGATGCACGACGCATCCCCTTTGCCCTGTTCCCTTTCTTGATCTCTGACTCGGTGCGCAGTCGCACATGCGACTTATACTTAGATCCGCAGCTGCACGATCGTGCCCCTGCGCGTTTCACTTCTTAGTCCGATCTCTGACTCACTTTCTTATCTAGCACATTCTACCTAGACCGAACGTGCCTTCCTGTTATGGTCTTACCCTTTACTGATTGCCTCTCCCGGTAGTATGAGTTATCATCCACTAATACGTCTCCTGTCCTCTATATAAACTCGCTACCATGTACTATATTCCCTAACTTGAATCTACTTGGTTCTTGACCTCCTACTCTCACCAGAGTGATCCTTCTGCCTCGCCAGCAGTCTATATTCTATCTTCTTATCTGCTCTTCGCGGATAAGCCTATAGTCTCGACCTTTACTCATCGACTTCGTCGACGAGCAAAGCCCCTGTTAACTAGTCGGACTTCTGTCCTTCTAAATTAACAATGATCCTTACGATTAACCTTCGGGTGTCGTAAGCCTAGGCCGATATAGCTTATCGTCTCGCACCCGCGTGACATAAGCTACCTGATTTGGACATAGGCGTCAAAATCGTACTTGCCGAAGACCCGCCAAGTACGACTCCTAACCTTGGGCTAGCCCAAGGACGTCCTCGACCGTTGACGACACACGCTCTGTTTGAGCGTCGCCAACAGATACCATCCAAGTCGTAACAAATATAGTACATGGTAGCGAGTTTATATAGAGGACAGGAGACATATTAGTGGGTGATAACTCGTACTACCGGGAGAGGCAATCAGTAAAGGGTATAACCATAATAGGAAGGCACGTTCGGTCGAGGTAGAACGTGCTAGATAAGAAAGTGAGTCAAAGATTGGAATAAGAAGTGAAACACGCAGGGGCACGATCGTGCAGCTGCGGATCTAAGTATAAGTCGCATGTGCGACTGCGCATCGAGTCAGAGAACAAGAAAGGAAACAGGGCAGAGGGGATGCGACGTGCATCATATCATAGGTTACCGTCCAGACGGTAAGGGCAATGGGACTGTCCACAGGATCAGTCAGGTGGTGGAACGGAGCATGGGTATGCTTCGTCAGCGAAAGGATCCGGCCAGATGTACTGGCTCTGCTGAAGCGACAGGTAGAGAGTGAAAGGGAATGCGAGGATGACGAGGATGACAAGGGTAAGGTCGGGGTAAGGGTATGACGCGAGGGCTGATACGAGGAGGATTAGGAGAAAAATGGTAGGGGCCCAAGCGTCTAGATGTTCTTGTAACAGCAGGGTCTGTTGTGATGCGCTCCATTGTGCCTAAGTCTGAGAGGTAGAAAAAACAAAGCGAGTTTGTTCTAATGCAGTTGATGACATGAAGGAAAAGAAAGGACGAAAGGCAACATCATTGAGGACAACTGAAACGATCTGAGGGTGCGTGGTCGCAGTACGAAGAAGGTTTGTACTGCTCCCGACGCTTGCGCAAAGACCTAACTCTAGTTCTATGCTCGTGCCTCGCTACGTAATCGAGTATCAAAAACTCATATCATTAGGTACTGAAATTGAGGTGCTGATATTGCCATTTTTTACTCTGAAATTTTACTCTGAATCTATGCTCTGAAATGATACTCTGAATTTGTACTCTGAATCTATGTTCTGAAATAATACACTGGAATACTGCTCTGAAAATGTATTGGAATTATGCTCTGATATTCACACCAAGCTAATGGAACAAAGCGCTGAATTACATTAGTTAATGAACTTACAGCAAAATGAAGCTGTATCAATCGCAACTAGTATAACAACAGGAACACCAGCAAGGTTCAAGAGCACAGGTATAGCGAAGTGGCACCACAAATTCTGTTAATGCTGGGACAAAGTCTGATCAAGCTGTTGAAAAGTAAGTATCTGACTGACTATTGTTATGCACATCAACTCATTAGGCAAGTACTTTGCTGGCAAGCAGAATTAGTTGTGGCTGTACCCTTCCTGTTTGCCTAGTACAAAGTGAAGACTCGCTAAAGTAAGAAATTATCAGACATACCTTTTTTTTGTCCTTTCCCCTGCTGATTTGGAGGTGCCAGGGCTGTTGGCTGCGGTGCTGCTGGCAAATAGTCTACCTCTGTCACCTGTTTCAACATGATCTTCATAAGGATGTTGTCAAATTGCTCATCCTTCCCTTCTTTGTCAATACCCTGGAGTGCATCACCAGCATCCGCACTAGCCACCATAAGCTCGAATGTCTGCTGAGGTGTGCATGGTTGATCATCCAGAAACCTCTGATCGTCAGCTGGCTATGTAAGGGATGAGAATAAAGTATGTATATTGTTTATATGATAGTGGGGCGAAGGCATTGGTAGGTATTCCTTCCTGTGGGTCAAATAACTGGTTGATGGTTGCGCAAAAGACTGCACTGCCTTTTGGACTGTGTTATGGACTTGGATAGTATCTGTTGATGACGCTCAAACAGAGCATGTGTCATCAACGGTTGAGGATGTCCCTGGGCTAGCCCAAGGTTAGGGGTCTTACTTGGCAAAGCTTCGGCAAGTAAGATTTAACGCCTATGTCTAAATCAGGTAGCTTATGTCAAGTGGGGCTCAATGATAAGTGTATCTGCCAAGGCTTACAACACCCGAAGGTTAATTGTAAGATCTGTGTTAATAGAAGGACAGAAGTCCGACTAGTTAACAGGGGCTTTGCTCGTCGACGAAGTTGATGAGTAAAGATTGAGACTAAAGACTTATCCGCAATGAGCAAATAAGAAAGTAGAATATAGACTGCTGGCTAGGCAGAAGGAATCACTCTTGTTAGGAGTAGGAGGTCAAGAACCAAGTAGATTCAAGTTAAGGAACTAGATACATGGTAGCGAGTTTATATAGAGGAGAGGAAGCGTATTAGTGGATGATAACTCGTACTACCGGAAGGGGAACTGGTCAAAGGGTGATACTAGAAAAGGAAGGCACGTTCAAGGTGAGTCATAGGAAAACCAGAACATGCAGATAAGAAATGAGTCAAAGAACAGAAACAGGAAGTGAAACAAGCAGGGGCACGATTGTGCAACTGTGCAGCTAAGTGTAAGTACAATGTGTGATTGCATACCAAGTTATAGATCAAGAAAGGAAAAAGGGCAAAGGGGATGCGGCATGCATCATATCATAGGTTACCGTCCGGATGGTAAGGGTCAAGGGGACTGTCCACAGGATCGGTCAACGGGTGGAACGGAGCATGGGTATGTTTCGTCAGAGAAAGGATCTGGCCAAATGTACTGGCTCTGCTGGAGCAACAGGTGGAGGGTGAAGGGGAATGGGAGGATGATGAGGATAACAAGAGCAAGGTTGGGGTAAGGGTGTGATGCAAGGGCGGAGACGAGGAGGATAAGGAGAAAAATGGTAGGGGCCCAAGTGTCTAGATGTTCTTGTAACAGACCGTAGCTGTGGATCATTAGTATAATGTCACAAGAGTGCATCAGGACTCACTATCCAGGCTGTGCCTTGTTGAAAATTGGGCGTCCAACTTCAAATATCTTCAGGCATGTAAGAAAAGCCAATCATTTGTCAAGCTTGACTCCATAGCCCTGTTCAAGTAGATCGGTAAGAAGAGTCTGGTAAATAAAGCATTCATCCTTCACAGTTCTATCAAAGATTAGTCGAAGGAGATCAGGTTCGAGCTTCAAAACAGAGTGATGCACAGCAAAGTGATTGATCTCAGATAGCCATCTGTTATCATGAGCACTTTGAAGGTGCCTGTTGTACTGCAGGTTGCTCTGGATGGCAGCACAGAGTTCCATCTTGAGCTTGAGTGTCTGACGTGTGAATTCGCCACGTGGCATCTGTAAGCAGCGTCAATATGCTTTGTACTTCACAAGGATTATTCCTGAAGGATGTGAGGGCATAGTGTCATCGCACCCATCACTCAGACAGACAGTTGGGAGGTCCTCATTGACAGTGGGTATCGTTACCTGCTCTTTTGAGGTGGGGGTTGAATAGGTTCGGCTTCCTTGATGTCTGATGATGTGACCGTCTTTCGTTTCTTTGATAGGTTGAGTAGGTGGGGAGGAACATGTTTATCAAATGGACTGATCTCCACCTGCTTGTGGCCTTGTTCCTGGTTGCTGGCCTCCTGTTGGCTGTGCCCTGGTCCTGAACACCGTCGTTAGTCAGGGTTTTATCCTGGTCTTCATCCTGGTCCTTGTTCGTGTCTGCATCATTGTCTGCATCATCATCCACATCCACTTCATTGTCTGTGTCCACATTCGTGTCATTGTCTGCATCATCATCTGCATCATTATTCATGTCATTGTCTGCATCATCGTTTGCATCCACATCATTGTCCATGTCATTGTCCGCATCATCATTTGCATCCACGTCATTGTTCATGTCCACATTTGCATTATTGTCCATGTTTGCATCATCGTCCACATCTGCATTCACATCATTGTCAGTGTCATTGTCGGTGTCCGCATCATTGTCAGTGTCCGCATCATTGTTGGTGTCCATGTCATTGTCCTCATTCTCCCCGCTGTCATAATCCTGGGGCTGCGCAGGTACAGTTAGTGCATTTATGAAAGGGGTAAACTACGGAAATGCTTACAACATGGACAGTATACAATCAATTTTTTTGGTCATTGTTATAGTTGCAGAAGTATTGCTGGATCCAGGTGTGGACTGGCCATACATTCGCAAACTTGAGTAAAATCAGGTGTTTTTTCTGTACCTATACAAAGTCAGTCTATTAAGATATGTCAAGTCTTATATGCGACTCACCTTCACTACAACAATGCAGATCTCATTATTGTCCTGTCCGTGGTGTGTCTTGTTAAGGTCCAAATGTGTTCTACATAAATGTCTTGTAGATGCCTTAAGTCAGAATGTCAGCCAGGCTCACTCAGACATGTTTCTGTGTGCATATAGTCAGCATATAGTCACCATTAGGGCATTGTACTGCCGCTTATCATTCCCTAGACCCATTGCATGCTGCACTGAGTATCCATTACGCTTACCAGCAGTCCCAGGTGGCTTTGGGATCAATTGTTTGGGCTTGGGCAGTGAGTCTGTCCCACAATGAGGCTTTTTTTGCTTTCCTGCAAACACATGTCATAAGGCAGCATGCAAAACTCACTGTCATCTCATGCTGTAATGAGCTGATCTCCTGCTGCAGTTGGGTCATATGCTCAGCCAAAAGCTGGAGATGCGTCTTTTTGGACTTCTTCTGTGTTGCAGGCATGTTTGATGGTAGTATTAGGAGCTCGAGAGAGGGTCACTGGACTTGATCAGATCGTATTGTGAATATCATGTATCACGTGACAATTTTCCCGCATCTAGCTAGCAAAATGAACAAGGACAAATTATGTGCCTGCGATCTTCTCAAATTGGTCCTGCATAGCCCTATGAAGAGCAGCCTGGCCTGGGGCCGGTGTAGAAAGCTGATTTCTGCTGGGCTCAGCAGAAATCGTACTACCTAGACAACAAATATTTAGGTAGATCTTAGCACAACCTATGCTGCTATACTTGCAGAGCAAGTGCGTTCAATCCTAAAGGGATTGCTAATTGGTATTAGTAGTAAAAATGTGTCAGTAATGCAAATAACAAAATGTCCGATGGTGCGAAACGATGTCTGAAGGTAATCCGATGATGTCCGAAGGTACTTATCCAATGTCCGAAGCCAAAGTGCAATGTCCGAGATTTCGGACTTTCGGACTTCACAATAATGAGTCGGAAACTTTATAATGAGTATCGGGTTGCGAGCGGTATGCACAAGTATAACGAGTGACGGAGTATGACGGTGAACGAATGGTAATATTTCGCAATGCAACTAAGAACTACGAGAATATTCTGGGTGATCCGCAGAGTCGGGAAACAGCTCCTAACTACTGGATGATGATTACTATGGGTCACTACAGAGTATTTAAGTAAGTACATAGAAATTTGGAGTACTACAGGCGAAGATAGTAGCAATATATTTCGGGTCCGATGTCCTATGTAATAAGACACGAGGTGCTGTGAACATGTAATAACGCAGTCCGAATGTCAGAAAATGTGCACAGGAATGACTACGCACCTAGTGAGGCTAGTTCGGATGGACAAGACATGGGATGGAAAAGTGTGCGTGAAGTGTGATCGGCCGATGCGATGTCCGAAGGTCCGATGCGCCGGATCTGATATGGAGTGGCTCGGACATGTGCGAAAGTGCGTCGGACATGTGCGCATATGTTTCAGGTGTTGACGTTGTTACGACTTGGATGGTATCTGTTGGCGACGCTCAAACAGAGCGTATGTTGTCAACGGTCGAGGACGTCCTTGGGCTTGCCCAAGGTTAGGGGTCTTACTTGGCGAGGCTTCGGCAAGTAAGATTTGACGCCTATGTCCAAATCAGGTAGCTTATATCAAGCAGATGCGAGACGATAAGCTATATCGGCCTAGGCTTATGACACCCGAAGGTTAATCGTAAGATCGTCGTTAATTAGAAGGACAGAAGTCCGACTAGTTAACAGGGGCTTTGCTCGTCGACGAAGTCGATGAGTAAAGATCGAGACTATAGGCTTATCCGCGAAGAGCAGATAAGAAGATAGAATATAGACTGCTGGCGAGGCAGAAAGGATCACTCTGGTGAGAGTAGGAGGTCAAGAACCAAGTAGATTCAAGTTAGGGAATATAGTACATGGTAGTGAGTTTATATAGAGGACAGGAGACATATTAGTGGGTGATAACTTGTACTACTGGGAGAGGCAATCAGTAAAGGGTATAACCATAACAGGAAGGCACGTTCGGTCGAGGTAGAACGTGCTAGATAAGAAAGTGAGTCAAAGATCGAAATAAAAAGTGAAACGCGCAGGGGCACGATCGTGCAGCTGCGGATCTAAGTATAAGTCGCATGTGCGACTGCGCACCGAGTCAGAGATCAAGAAAGGGAAAAGGGCAAAGGGGATGCGTCGTGCATCAGATCATAGGTTACCGTCCGGACGGTAAGGGCAAAGGGACTGTCCACAGGATCAGTCAGGTGGAGGAACGGAGCATGGGTATGCTTCGTCAGCGAAAGGGTCCGGCCAGATGTACTGGCTTTGCTGGAGCAACAAGTAGAGGGCGAAAGGGAATGCGAGGATGACGAGGATGACAAGGGTGAGGTCAGGGTAAGGGTATGATGCGAGGGCTGATATGAGGAGGATGAGGAGAAAAATAGTAGGGGCCCAAGCGTCTAGATGTTCTTGTAACAGACGTGAGTATGGAAATACGTGGTTTTGAGCCCAACACTGCGACCATCGCTACAACGAACTTTCCGCACAATTTATATTCCTCATCTTCACCGCACCAAAACATCACTACAACCTACCTCGCCAGGCCCAATCACTACAGCGCCATGGCTTGATCCCAGTGAGGCAGAGGACTCCGACTCCTCGTCCTGGGTTACCTCGGAGTGGGGAAGTAGTGATTTTGGAGATGATATCAACAACACCCTGACTCTACGTCATTTGACGACCTGCCTGGTCTCAAAACTTGCGAGTTGAGTGACGAAGAGGAGGTGAAACCTACAAGTGAGCTCTTTTTTGGCATGGTTAACCATACTAAGGCTGACTTACCTGACTTGTGTTCTCTCCATAGACAGGCAGCCAGACCAAAGTCTTCCGCCCATATTCTCCCTAAGTTGATTGTCGTCGCTGTTCTCCTCAATGGGAAACCATGCAGAGCACTTATAGATTCTGGGTCGTTAGCAGACTTTGTATCTAGTACAATGGTGGATCAATTAAAACTAAAGTATATGATGCTAGAGAAGCCCATACCTCTCCAATTGGCTGTATCTGGGTCCAGAAGTGCCATCAAAGCTACTACAACAGCTGAATTTGAGTACCAGGAAACTAAAGGTCCACGCACCTTCAATATTGCTAACCTAGAGTCCTATGACGTCATTCTAGGCATGCCCTTCCTGTTTCAGCACCAAGTCTTACTTGGCTTCAACCCATCAGAGATAAAGATCCGTAGTATAGACTGTTACGACTTGGATGGTATCTGTTGGCGACGCTCAAACAGAGCTTGTGTCGTCAACGGTCTGTGGACGTCCTTGGGCTAGCCCAAGGTTAGGGGTCGTACTTGGCGTGTCTTCGGCAAGTACGATTTAACGCCTATGTCCAAATCAGGTAGCTTATGTCACGCGGGTGCAAGACGATAAGCTATATCGGCCTAGGCTTACGACACCCGAAGGTTAATCGTAAGGATCGTCGTTAATTAGAAGGACGGAAGTCCGACTAGTTAACAGGGGCTTTGCTCGTCGACGAAGTCGATGAGTAAAGATCGAGACTATAGGCTTATCCGCGAGGAGCAGATAAGAAGATAGAATATAGACTGCTGGCGAGGCAGAAGGATCACTCTGGTGAGAGTAGGAGGTCAAGAACCAAGTAGATTCAAGTTAGGGAATATAGTACATGGTAGCGAGTTTATATAGAGGACAGGAAACGTATTAGTGGATGATAACTCGTACTACCGGGAGAGGCAATCGGTAAAGGGTAAGACCATAACAGGAAGGCACGTTCGGTCTGGGTAGAACGTGCTAGATAAGAGAGTGAGTCAAAGATCGAAATAAGAAGTGAAACGCGCAGGGGCACGATCGTGCAACTGCGGATCTAAGTATAAGTCGCATGTGCGACTGCGCACCGAGTCAGAGATCATAAAAGGGAACCGGGCAAAGGAGATGCGTCGTGCATCATATCATAGGTTACCGTCCAGACGGTAAGGGCAAGGGGACTGTCCGCAGGATCAGTCAGGTGGTGAAACGGAGCATGGGTATGCTTCGTCAGCGAAAGGATCCGGCCATATGTACTGGCTTTGCTGAAGCGACAGGTAGAGGGCGAAAGGGAATGCGAGGATGACGAGGATGACAAGGGTAAGGTCGGGGTAAGGGTATCATGCGAGGGCTGATACGAGGAGGATCAGGAGAAAAATAGTAGGGGCCCAAGCGTCTAGATGTTCTTGTAACATAGACGCCCTACCAATTTGTGGTGCCCAGATTCAGATCCTCGAACTTAGGGAGCTGAATGTCACAGCCTGCACAATCGAGTTATACGTCAAAGAACTTTGTCAGTATGCTCGTGGGATCTGCAAGGATGTGGTTGACACACCTCTACCGCCCCTGCAGGCCATCAACCACATCATACCACTCATTGATGAGAGCCACACCTATCCTTGGTGTCAATCTAAGTCTCCTGAGGCATTGCAACCATTGTGGCGAAAGAAGTGCAATGACTACCTAAAATCCAGATGATGGGAATTCTACAGTGGTACTAATGTGGTTCTGATGATCATGATGTGCAAAGCCACCAAAGATGGTGAACTGTGGCTTCGCACCATGTTGGACACTAGACAGAGGAATAAGAACTCCCAGAAACTTGCCTCACCGTTGCCTGACATAGAGATCATCTTATGCAATGTCACGTCTCACCCATTCCAGTCCCTGCTTGATGGTAAGGATGCATACAAACAAATTAGGATAGTCCCAGAGGATGTACCTAAATCCTTATTTGCTACACCAGACGGAACGATGATCAGTCACATTATGCAAATAGGTGATTGTAATGCTGGAGCCACGTACCAGTTACTGATGAATCACATTTTTGGCCCATTCATCGGCATTTTCATGGATGTATACTTAAATGATATCATCGTCTACTCTGACAGTGCCAAAGACCACGTGACTCACATTAAGTGCATGATAGACACCTTGAGGGAAAATCATTTCTACCTTAGTGAACACAAGCTGCAATTCTTTAAGGACAAACTCACTATACTCGGGCATGTCATAGACCATAAGGGGATTTGCCTAGACCCACATAAGGTCGACAAAATCCTGCATTGGAAAACACCTACCTCAAAAGAACTGCTTATGCAGTTCATCGGATCAGTAGGCTACCTAGCCCCAGGGTGTGAAGGAGTTTGCATCCACATGCAGCACCTATCAAAAATAGCCACCAAGATGACCAAGTGGGAATGGACTGCCACTGACCAGCGTGTGTTTGACCTAGTCTGAGACTGTGTCAATTCTCATCGTGATGTCAAACGTAAGGCACTGGACTTCCCTCATGCCCTCAATGGTTCTAGTCCTATGAACCTTGTCACTGACGCCTCGTTCACTGGTGCCAGTGGCATCCTGTCTCAAGGTGACCTGGTACAGCACATCAGTGTGATTGTGTTCTGGTCTGGCAAGTTTAACTCTGCTCAACAGAATTATCCTGTGCATGAGCAGGAACTATTAGCGATCGTCAAATCCTTGAAGCAATTCCGACACTTACTCATTGGTGTCCCGTTCTGCATCTTCATGGACCATAAAGGCCTAGAGTGGCTGACCACTTGTCCCCATGCCAAGCACAATGGTTAGAATCATCGAGCGAGTTTAACTTCAGCATCACTTACCTTCCCTGGGTAGAGAACACCCTTGCAGATGCCTTGTCCCGCCTGTATAGCAATGAACCTAAAGGCATGGTTAGAGCCCCAAGTGAGTATGTCGGTGCTGAGGAAGATGACATACCTAGCAGCCTCCTCCTCAACTTTGTAACTGCCCCAGTCTACACCGGAACCCCCTTATTCCTTGAAGCTACAGAAAACTGACGGTCAGCACAACTGGCCAAGAAGCTAGTACACAGGCACAACATGGATGACACAAGGTTGCTCAAACATGGACCACAGCTTGCACAACACGAGGTCACTCAAACATGCCATCAGCATGGACCACAACTTGAACGACACAAGGTCGCTCAAACAGGCTGTCAGCAAAGACCACAATGTGAACGACACAAGGTCGCTCAAACATACCATCAGCAGCAACCCCACTGAAGTCCCTGGCGCTGTCGACCCACTGGTCAGCATCCAGGGAAGTGAGACCTGTACCACCCTGCCTACAGCAGTGACAGGTAACAGTGGCCCAGCTAGACTAAGTAAGTCACAAGGCACCACAAAACGGTCCAGTTCACAAGGAAGCAGCTCACCTAGCTCGCGCATAAAAAAAGTGACTCTAAAGTTGAGTAAACCCCCACCAGAATTACTGGAGGGTGGGTCAGTAGCCATGACAAACAACAAGCATGAAAAGGAGAAGACACAGAAGTTGTCAAACAAGCACCCACAGTCAACCAACATAGACTGTGACATCATAGACAAAAGGTCTGGGCAATCACCTGACCACATCAGTGCACCCGTTGAAATAAGCAGACCAAATGGGGACCCACAACACGCTGAATCCGAACACTGCACATTAAAGCCAGCCAACTCTCACCCTAAGCCTCCACCCACCATTCCCGAGATAATTAGCCTCAGGGATCTGAAACTCGAATTACGAGTTGGTAGTGGACCAGAACAGCAAAGACCCTTTCTTTGCAAAGGTAATAGAGCACCCTGGGAACTTCAAGAACTTTGAAGTGAGTAATGACCAGATATTTCTTAAGAGCGGCGAAAGACGGACACTGTGCATACCAGATATCAAGGTTGGACCAAGAAGAGCTAGAGAGATTGTTATATCTCACGCTCACTCAATCCTCGCCCACCTAGGCCCCTCAAAGATGCTTCTGTACCTTCGGGACAGTGTTTGGTGGAAGAGTATGGCAGCAGACATTCAGGCATTTTGTAAGTCATGCCCTACGTGCCAAGTTTCCAAAACTCCTAATCACCAACCTTACGGACTATGTTACAGCAGGCTATTCATTTTCCCCATCTTTGCCTCACCTTGGACACATGTTTCTACTTCTTGATTGCCATCTTACTTCTAGCATAACTCATATAGCACATGAGGACTCCATGAAGACTCCTATCTTTTCCCCTTTACCCTGTTCCCTTTCTTGTACTTACTAGAATGCTCTTCCCTTGGTCCGTGCACCCTTCTCTTATGTATATAAACCCTAGTTCCTTGACTTGTATTCCTTAACTTGAATCTACTCGGTTCTCGCTTCACTTGATTCTCTGAACAGGCCTGCGGGTGCCTCTTGAATCTGATCTCGCCAAGGTTCTACCCTTGGTCGTCTTGAACACTGTACTCTTGATCCTCTTTATTGAGGCAGTTACAGAGACTCCATCTGAGTTCATAACAGACTACTGGAAACATTAGAGGTACCATCATGCCCCTGGGAGACGGTAGGCATGGATTTTGTAGGACCACTACCAGAATCCAAGACACTTCATGGTGTGTTCAACATGATTATGGTAACCATTGACCATCTAATGTCTATGGTACACCTAGTGGCTACTAAGCAGACCTACCACACTAAGGACATAGCTGAGGTCATGTTCAACCTGGTCTATAAACACCACGGTATGCCTTCAAATATTGTCAGCAACCAGGATACTCTGTTCACCAGCATGTTCTGGCAATGCCTACACCAACTCACTCGTGTAGAACTTAGGATGTCCACCTCATTTCACCTGCAATCAGATGGTGTGACAGAACGAGCCAACCAGACAATAACCCAGATGCTCCGACAAATAGTCTCACCGAACCAATGCGACTGGGCAATCAAACTCCTGGAAATTGAGTTTGCTATCAATTCAGCATGCTCCGGAACCACTAAGTACCCTCTGTTTGTACTTAACTACGGTCACTTACCCCCTCCTTTCATCTGGAACACCAACTCTGAGTTCCCTGGAGTCCACGTGTTTGCTCAATGGATGAAAGATGCTATTATGAGTGCGCACAACTCGATAATTGCAGCATGGGTGAAGAACACTGCGACGGCTAACCAGAGATGGACAGAATCCCTGTTTGTAAAGGGGGATCTCATATACTTATCCACTGAGAACCTCTCCCTGCCTAAAGGTCAAGCAAGGGAACTAGCCCCAAAGTACATAGGCCCCTACTGGATCATAGATGACTACAGGAACAACTCGTTCTTGCTTGACCTGCCCTCGCATCTTAAGCAGCACGGCCTACACCCTGCATTTCATGCTAGCCTGCTTTGCCCTCACATGCCCAATGATGACAGATGATTCCCCAGGAGACGACTCGAACAAGCGCTGGATATTGGTCACCTAGAGGAATGGTCAGTGCTCAAAATCGCTGACCACCAAGGTACTGGAAGGGAAGCTCTCTTTGAGGTGGAGTACACCACCGGTGACAAGGTCTGGTTCCCATACCCCCAAGTCGCACGCCTGGAGGCACTAACCCAGTACTTAGAAGCCCTGGGGGTACCTGACATTAACTGCCTACCCAGGAGGTCTCTCGCAGCCTTACACAATATCCCCATTAGTACTGTCGACACCTATTCGGTGGCCCGGGACTCAGTCTTCGGTATAGCTAACCAAATGATCAAAAATTTCATGTCCAACCCTTGCTTAGTGGACCAGGATTTTCTGTTAAATAGACAGATGAACTCACTCTCTCCAGCATCTCCCACTTCCCCACCTCAGACCTATTCGATGTCCCAGACTATGTCGCACCCCTCCAATGACGACATGATCATCGATAGGCCATCCAGTGAGGACATTGGAGAGCCTGGAGAATGCCCCCACCCTCCCAGTGCTCAATGCTCTGGTCGAGGACATTAGTTTAGGGGAAGAGGAGGATGTCATTGCCCTCCCCAGCAGTGCGAGAATAACTCTGACGATATGAGCACTTTTATGTGATTCTTTTGTGCTGAAGCACAAGCTAGTAAGCACTTCAAAGGCCAGACCCATAACCCTGGTACTTACCATGGCATACTCTTAGAGAAACTAGCTATTTGGAAGGAGGCCCACGCCTTTGAGCAGTTACTCCATGCCACACGGTATAGGTACCATGAACCTCATCACTCATGAGGATGTAACTTAACCCTTGATCACCATGCCCCCTCTCATCGTTCCACCCACCAGAACAGATCTCCCTGCCCCGCTCATTACCCCAAGGCTCCAGCGCAGTACAAAGCACCTACGGCTCAAGCCTCTCAGCTTATTGCTGATGTTTCTTCCAATGCTGCTACCATCCTCACACCTGCAACTAAATCCGCTCCCCCAATTGTTGACTCTGGCCCTGATGTTGATGAGATCATCACTGGGGTGGAACAGCTCGACC
Source organism: Suillus bovinus (assembly GCF_016758785.1). Lineage (NCBI taxonomy): Eukaryota > Fungi > Basidiomycota > Agaricomycetes > Boletales > Suillaceae > Suillus > Suillus bovinus. The sequence goes on from NW_024542214.1 coordinate 22,558, forward strand.
TGGAGCACCTGTCTCGCATGCCAGATATCACCACCGAGGATGTCTTCGGTAGAGTGATCCTCCTTGGCTTATTCTTCTTCCAATTACTCATCCTGCTCATTCTATCAGCTGCCTTTGCCTCCGTAGGTTTCCCATGCAAGTGACCTCACGGAGAGCTCAAACCACCTAAAAAAAGTATTAGGCCCCCTTAGTAGTTGGCCTGGAGGGCATATGTAACGCTTGTCAAAAGCCATCATCAGTTAAATGATGATGGCAACCAATTTCCTCGACATCACAGTCATTTCTCCTTAGTTACCTTCATTCTCTTAGTTCTATGACATTCTTTGCCCTACAGTATTTAAGCTAGCAGTTTACTTAGTTGTAGGGCAGTTAATCTTATTCCCCCAAATATCACTTTAGTTCGACAAGTCACTCTGTCTGAATCTAAGTATATTCAAATTCTCGACTCTACTGTGTAAACATATCCAACTACGTTACAACAGTCCTCAACTACCAGAAGGATCCATGAATAATTGACAGCAGGGGAATCCAATAGATAAGAAAAAGGTTGTGGGAAAGTCAAAAAGTCCAAACATCGAAAATGTACTATGCACCAACAGTCCACCTATTATTCCCACATATCCCAGTTAGTAAAGTGGCCTCATGGTTGTTGAAGAACCACTTAATTAAGCCTAAAGGCATTCCTATGCAGCACTGGCGGACTTAGTGATGTGCTGGCCCGGCTTGGCCTGAAAGCCACGGCTTTGGCCTGGCTCAAGGTGGCTTTGGCTTTCAAAAATCTCAGGCCAGGCCATCAGCCAAAGCCATGGCCTGGCTTTGGCCTGAGCACGGCTCACTGAGCAAAAAGTCAATGAATACATTTGCAAACTAATCTAGACTAGTAATCTGACATTTCAGATACAGATATATCATCATCACTGTTGTTCTTGTCATCCAAAATGAATGTGTCCCAACCTGTTCATCATCTGTGACATCACCCTCCTTCTCCGAAATATTAGCTTCAGCGTCAGAGTCATTGAGTTCTTCTTCCACAAGTGATGATGGCCCAGCCTTGCAAAACACAAGATCATTGTGTAGTGAGCATTTAAGACTTTGGAGTGCTTCCACTATATCACCTTTGAGTTGATTGCATCGTTTACTGATGGTGATTCCACCTTGTGAAAATGCTCGTTCACTTGAGACAGACAATGTCATGATGGAGAGATAGTTGCGTGCGTGTGATGCCCACATCGGGTACCTCGGTGCATTGATCTTAAGCCACATTAACATTAGTAATGAGTTTTAGAGTAGCAATGATATACTCACACCCCACCACTGAATCGTGCTCATTCCAGCAGGTGGAACAGCCTCAATAGTCTCGAGATAGCTTAAGAACTCAGCTCTCCATGGTCTTGATGGTCTCCGACAGATGGGATGGCAGTGTTACTCAAGTCGTCGTCATCAGAGTCACTAAGGACTTCTCGGATAAGCTTCTTCAGAGCTCCTGCTTTACTTTTCCTAGTCATAGGCTCTGACGATGACGATGACGACATGGCTGCATTTAACTCAAAATGACATGCTTTGAACTTAAGATGAATTTGAATCAGATTGAAAAAAAATAAAGGTAGATGGCTAACCACACCCTCAGCACAGGAAAGAACATTGTCTTGGAGATGTTTAGGCCATTATTCTTGAAATATGACATTTTCGCAGTTGGATCAAGCACTGTAAGTTATGATCAAAGTTAGCACGAATCAATTCAATTATAGACCTGCACACACGCATGGCCAATACATATGCTGGTGTATTCATTGTCTTCTTGTAATATTCATCCACCTTCTCTGTTGCAGCTGTGAGTGCGGGTGCAAAGTGAGCATATTTTGCTCTTTCAGCACATGAAGACCAAGTCTTGTGCAGGGTTTCTAGTGCTGGAATGGCAAGATGTAAAGTCAAGCCCTTTTCAGATGAAAATGTGTCAGCGTACGAGAGAAGATATGCAAATCATCCAACATGCATCCATTCAGCGGCCGACAGCTGTAGGAAATCAATCTTGGTGCATTTTGTCAAATTATGCTCCTGTCGACCCATCTCGTATACAAATGTATCAACATGTTATACCAAACATTCAGATATAATGAGCACATAGTAGATATCAAGACCAAACTTACATCCTTATTTGTTTTAGCGTGGTTAAGCATTATGAATGTTGATGACCACCAAACTTTCATGTTGATCAAGAGTTGAGTGGGCCGAGACACTCCTGCCTTAATATGAACGTTCCTGTAGAGGTCCTTTCATTTTGCGGATGACCGTTGCTGAAGGGGTTCAAGATATGATACGGAGATAGTAGATACTTCAACATACCTTGATACAAATAGTACGGATGAGCCCAATTTTGTCACAATTGCCAATGTGTTGTGATGTGTTGGGTTCATGACCTTTCGGATCATGAGGGCTGTAATGGGGGCTTTACTGTATGTGCTGAGGAAGGTCTGTGTCACGAGGTTGATAATGTGAGCTAAGCAACTATGAAAACCATGGTTTAGCAGTAGAACTCATTAAGTAAATAACAACGATGACATACTTAATCCTTCGCTGGCGCCACGGAAACATTTTAGCGTATCTCACTTCATACACCCGTGCAAATTCTTCTAGTGTAGTCCCATTGTTCGAGGCATTATCACATGTGATGTGGCCAAGCTAAAGAGATATCAGAACAATGATGTGCTGTCATATAAATTGACCGACCTTTTGCGTGACACCAATCCAATCAAGAATCTTGAATAATGCACCACCAAGGTGTTTACCATTGTGAGCATTGTTCACCTTTGTGAATCCAAACAACGCATTCTGGCATTCCCACTGTCCTGGATTGTTTTCTTTGATCCAATGGCCAGTCATGGCAAAATATCCATCAGTGTTGCTGGCCTGCCATGCATCACATGTGATATTGATAGCCCCACTGACAGAAGCGCTCTGAGTATATCAGATCAGTCAATATCAGATGGTGTTGAGGATTGTACTTACATTAAGTTTCTTCTTGAGTCGAGCTAGATGGTTCTTGAACATTCTCATGATCTCTGCTTGAGTGGCTTTTTGACCCAGGATTTTGACACCTTGGGTTGCACGGGAGGCAACATCCACCATCTCCTTGAACCTTGGATGTTTGAGAGCCTGAATTGGCTTGTAGATAATTATCATTAGCATAGTGTAGTAGTAGTTTATGATACTATCATACCTGGTCTGTTGTGATGAGCCACTCAATTGCAGCTTTTCAAAACAACTAGTCAGAGTAAGGGATGACCCATTCTGAAATCTTGTGCTCTGTCACATGTGCATCAATGGTTTGCTGTGCTTGCCTGACCTTCTTTTTTTTAGCAGCAACATCACCAGGCAATTTTGACGTAAAGGAATTGGCCTTGGCCCATTTCCTATATTTCCCCGCAAATCGAGCTTCGGCATGTCGATGTAGTGTAGTTGGCTTGTTCACAATGATAAAGTCACCCCTGCAAGTAGAACATGTAAGGTTTATAATAACACAAAGGTGAGACAACATACATGCAAACTGTGCATTTATGATGCTTTTTCACTATTCCACTAGCACTGGTGTGCTCAAAAGGTTTACCAAAAAATCTATCAAGGTCATAGGTCTTGTCCTCTTGTGAGGGACCAGGGTCAGTAATTGGCTGGACATCAATATTGGCAAGAATTCTGTCCTCATCAACATCTTCTCGAACCATTACAGTGGCTTGACGGACCCATTGTGCTGTTTTCAAATGAGCAAAACAGATACATTAACAAAAGCAAAGGAACTCACATTTGGGATTTGTACAGGAATTTTCATGCTCATCATCACCATCTTCTGTTACAGTGGCTTGATGGACTTGTTTTTCTGTTTTCAAATTAACACAAATACATTTACAGATGTGAAGGAACTCACATTTTGGACAGGCATTTTCATGCTTGTTATCACTGTTTTCAATGTCAGTGTCAAAAATCCCTTCACTCCATACCCTTTTTCTGTTCTCGGGAGCAGGAAAATTTTTGGTTTGGTCAGCAGCAACTAGTTGGCATTCAGTGGCAAGTTTTGCAGCTTCAGCAGCACGGAAGTCGTTGATTGCTTTTGTTTGGGAAGGGAGGGCCGCCTTCTCTGAATGCTGGAGAAGTGCAGCTGTATGTTTTGTTTTGCGGACTGGGTGCGCAAAAATGCGAAGTTCATCTTCATTGTCTGTGTGGATTGTGCTGACCATCAGAGACTAGTACGAGGCAGGGACATAATATGGTGAAAAATATCAATTGGGGGTGCATGACACTGTAATGAGCAAGTACTTAGTAAACTAGGATACTACACACATAAAAAATTAGCGGATCATAGAAATAAAGATTTGAAATATAGACAAGCACGAGCCGATGTCAAAGTGTTGCTCACTTGTCCCACTTTTGGATGTGCTCGCACTCTGAGAATCACTCTCCCCTCATATCCATCTTGGATCCTTTGGCCTTCGACATGCTGGACTCTAGCACCAAAAATACACTCAGTGAGAGAGTTGCGAGGGAGTAGGGATTGACAGGCAAATGATTTGCTAACAAATAGTAACAATAAATATACCTATGACACAAAAGTTAGTTATAATGATTCACGGATATTGTGACTCACCAAGTTTTCTGATATGATAGTGATGTAGTCCAAAGGGGAGTTCCAAGAAACAAATTGGTAACTGTGCTGACTAAGTATGCAAAGCCATGGCCTGGGCCACCGGCTTTGGCTTTTCAGTACCTCAGGCCAGGCCAAAGCCATGGTCAGGCCATGATCCCCAGTAAAAACCCACTATGGTGTGGCACGATGAGAACAGGCATGATATGTTTTTTTTCTCACCTACGCAAAAAATCAGAGACAGACATATGACATTGGTAGGAATCACATATATTGCATGATGGGGCACGATCTCCTCCGACGACATGAGTTTTCTGTTCAATTTTCAAATAAAATCATATAACACCATATAATTTAGTACAGTAGAATACATGGATTGATATGACGGGAAACAACATGCTAAGACAGTGCTTGACATGAGTAGTACTAGGTATCGCGGCAGCATACAGGCAGGTGTAGGGCACGTAGCAGCTTGAACTGCATGGGTAAACCTGTGGGTGTGGGCAGTCGTACTCGCACCTGTACCCGTTTCCATGCGGATATCAACGGGTCACTGTAAAGAATATAGGAAACAATGTGTGTGTGAATCCATCAAAGATAGAGTGAAATATGGGGGAGCACTAAGTAGAGAGTCAGTGTTTGCTAAGAAGGCTCGGAAGACAAGATCATGCACCGTCTGAGAGCATGCCATGACCAGAGCAGAGCACCATCAGCATCCAGTAAGCAGTCCAAAAGATGAGAGCAAGGAGATGCACACTGACAGCCTTTGGTGAAGAAAAGATGACAGAGACCCTCCAATGACTCAGGTGGAACTGGCATGTGCCCATGTGTGCTCTTCGAACACATATACCCACCCTTTTGATTCCTGTTCAAAAAATCAAGCCTGTTTATGAATGATAACAATACTACTTACACGTATAGCCTTGGGAGACAAAAGAATTGGTGTGGGGAGGCTCCATAAAAAATGATGATAGTACAGAGGGAGACGACATTGTAGTAGTAAGAAGATAAGATGAAAATGACCAAGTTGTACAACTCAAATACAATGTTAATGATGATGTCATGCCACACCATCACACATTGTGTGAGAGTTCTGCAAATACAATGCAATGTGCATGCTGAAGATGAGGAATCTAAACTGTGGGGAAAGTTGGTGCTAAGCTAAGCAAGCACAGATAGAACCGGGTGTGAGTGAAATCGTTGTCCCAAGGGCAGCTAACTGAGTAAAGGAAACCTCTCTTTGTAAAAAAAGTGGGACACCAAACAACTAATAAAGTAATAGGGCTGAGTAATGCATGAAGCAGAAACAATGTAATATATGGAAGGCGAATGCGCGCGATGACACGTGAGTGCGAAAGGCGAAGGTCGAGGTGTGCGACGCGAAGGTAGCGCGCACAAGCAAAGGCAAGAGACAAGCAAGCGAGAGAAGCAAGAGAAAGACAAGACAACACAAGTGTTAACACCCCAACTAAGGTTGGCTGATGCTAAGATGGAGACTGTGAACCGAAGTGTGCGACTTTAAATAGTCACTTGCCAACAATGACTAAAATTCTTAGTATCTAGAGACACACAGAAAGTGGGCGGAAAATCGACCTTGAAAATAGAGTAAAGAGATAGTATATGTAAAGATGGCTAGGCGCATAGGTCTGATGTAGCAAGCCAAGTAAGCTAAATAAGTACACAAGATAGGTAATAGGGTCTCGGCTGCGCGTGTAGTGCTAGGCCAAGATTTAGCAATGAAAACAATTAGTCAAAATGGGAATATAGTAAGAACACGCACCAATGGACATCTGAGGACATGGGGAGGACAGATGGACAAGTATGCGGACGATGCTAACACAGATGCGCAGTGCATGCGAAGTGCGAGTGGCTGCACATGGAATCTGCAAAGTAAAATATATGAAGTGCTACTGTGCAAGATGTATCCTTGGGATTAGAGCTGGAGTGTGTAGGGAATGTGGGAGAATTTGAGGGAAGTGCCTGTGGAGACACGAGGCTCTACAACAGCAGGAGACCTTAAAATCTGACTGTCCCCAGTCAGCGCGCGCACACGTTCGTGCAAATGGACTTAGAGAAATTTCGACGAGAGGTGTCATGTGATTGCGGTCCATATTCCAAAAACAAAGCGCCGGCAATTGGCCTCGTGACCTCGGGAATCATCATGAATGCTGACATAATTGTGGTTAGCGCATTTAAAAGAGCACTACATGGCAACACGTTGTTCTATCATCTTTCGCATTAACCGTGATCATCCTTTTTTTTTATCATGTCAAACTTTGACTTATCTTTACTCGACCCTCCGCACTTGCCTTTGCCTGAGGCTCAGGCGCCTGTCGAGGCTGCACCGGCGCAGGAAATTCCTGAGCCTGTGCCTGTCGTTGAATCTGAGGATGACCGTGTACTCCACATCTGGAACGCGCTGTTGCCGTCGGTCTGGAGGACATTGAGTCGTGGCTCCGTGAGTGGGCGCATTTTGAGGTGAGTGGCACACATCTTCGCGTGTAATGTGTTTCATTGATTGATTGGACTCATCTTTAGGCCAATGTGCACGTCTGCATGCGCAACACGCTGAAGGCTGAGACATTGCTCCCCATCAGAGATGAGGAGAAGGAGGACTTGAGGGATTTGAATAAGTGGGTAGCAGTGGCGCGGAAGACGGTAAGCGGGTGGAAAGAAGTGGTGGAGGTGATCATGGCAGAAGCATGTGCAGCTCACACAGATAAGGAGAAAGGGGAGGGAAAGGAGAGGGAGGAGAACCCAGACATGAGTAAGCCTGTAGGTATTTTTCTTCCTTTTCTGTCGCATCTGGCTGACTCTTGATTTGCATTGACAGAAGGCTGGCAGGCGTATGTCGACCAGCCCCAAGACGCTCGACCCTCCTTGCGAGAACTGCGTCCAGTGCGGCGTAAAATGCTTGCAGGGCAAGAACGCACGCTGTGGTCCTTGTGAGTGCTCGCACAGAGCGTGCAACTTTGGTAAGTTGTCTTTCTGTTTTTAGCTTTCATGTTCTGATAATCGCTTATAGCTACCAAATGCAAGGCACCTGAGGCTGCTGGGCCTGCGCACAAAGTATGTTGCATGGCCGAAGAACGTGCGCCGATGGTAGAGCTGACCACGGCCGATGACGCCGACGACTCTGGCGAGTCTAAGGTTGAGGTCGTGGAGGTGCCGAAGAAAGCATGTCCTGTGCCCAGGCCGGTGAAGCCATTGCCTGAGCGCCCTGTCGCTGGGCCTTTGAGGGTTTGCGTGGATGATTTGGAGCTCGAGTGCCTGAGCGCTGACAACGAGCGTCTTTGGGTGGAGGTCGACAGGTTGCACACCTCACAGGAGGACTACGACCATTTCGTGTGGAACCTCAACTACCAGGCCCGCAAACACCAGCAAGAGCTCATCGCGATGAGCAATTGTCTCTACTTATTTTTGGATGAATGGAGGGTGATGGGGCAGGAGATGGATGACTTCATTGTGGGGCAGGAGCAGGCGCGGAAGTAGATAGACTCTTACTATACTCTTTTCTTTTTCTTCTCTGCGCGCCGCCTTTTCGCCTATACTGTACTCTGTGTCGCCTCATGCGCTTGCGCGCTGTACTATACTGTTTCTTTCCATGCTGTACAAATATAGTCGTTTCGTGTTGCACCTATTATGAGTCTGCATGATCTTCACCTAAGTCCTAGTCCGAGTCCATGTCCATGTCCAGAGAGTCCATTGGGCCTGGATTTAGATGAAATAGTACTTGTGAGTGAACATGGTATAGTTAGAATAAAAAGGAAGGATAATTAGCGATATACGTGTGATAGCACGAGCTTCACGCTCGACTTGTCTTCTTCATGTGACTGTCTGCATCTATTCCTGCTGTGAGTGATTATAGTGATCGGGTATAGTCTAAAAATGTGTGTGGCACGGCTTCGTGCATTCGAAAATAGAAGGTCTATGTGGATGGTTATGTGCACGCATGTCAATTAGGAGAACTTATCTGTATATACTGTTTTGGGTATTACGTGCGATGCGCGCAATATAATAGAGTCTGTGTTTGTGTTATGTTCAGTGAATGGGCGGATTATATGCGAGAGAGAAACTGAGATCGCCGGACGAAACCTGGGGTAAAACTGAGAGTAAATACTTCTAGCGGGACTGTGTTTTTGTGTTTTCTTTATTTTTGCGATGTCTTTGTTATTGTGATTGCGGAATGATATGTACAAGTGCGGGTGTCAAGAGTTTGAGGATGTGGGGGTGTGGATATGAGAGTACGCAATGAGCGAGCCTCTGTGCGCTATTTGTCTTGCACGTGCTCGGGTTTGTCTTCATTGGGTTCTATAGTTTCCTTAGCCTCTAAATGGTCTATACTTTTGTCATCTATTCCGATCATCTTCATCGGCTCCTTGAGAAACCGTCGACACCTTTGTACTTGGTCGCAGAAACATGAACGAGTTTGAATGAAAATAATAGAATGCCCGTGATCCATCAATTGATGGTTGCATTAGGTTGCAAATCCGGATTATTGATCATACCTTTGATATATTTCGCATCAACTTCGACGGTGAGATTCTTGACTCCAAAAATGAATACGCGAAGCACGCGAAATAGTCTGTAGAGTTCTAGCTTCGCTTGCGAGTATCGGCTTTCCACCTTGTTCAACACTATGCTGCCAAAACGATTAGGATATTGCTTGCCATCTGCGCCTACTTGCAGCAGAATAAACCCTGATTGCGATGTTGGACGTGTCAACGGCGAGGATGCCTTCATGCTCACTCTCATAATCGAGGCGGCAAAGAGAGGGAGACTCTAATGCTGAGTCCTTGAGCATCTGATATGATTCACGTTCTTCAGGTCTGAAGACAAACGGAACATCTTTCCTGGTAAGATTAGTTAGTGGGCACACTTTGCGTGCGAAATCGCGGATGAAAATGCAAAGAACACTGCAGGTTCCCAAGAAACCACGGACTTGCAATTGGTTAGTAGGTTCTGGCCAATCTTGTATCTTCTGGACCTTAGTGTCTTCGGGTACGCGACCCTCGAAGGTACACTTATGCCCAACGATGACTGCGCTTGGCATGGCGAGAATGAATTTTGTCGCGCTAACTGTAATGCTGCCGTTTTCGAGCTGCTGCAGGATGTGATGCATGACAGTTAGGTGTTCCCAGATGAAGCGACACATGCCGGGATTTTTGGGTATGGTCTCATAAGTACCGTCTGCAAGTTCATATCGCGTCTCGACGGATTTGACTCTTCATCTCTCTGAAACACAAGATGTGTGCCATTGAGCACTTGCAACCTTGAGACCTCTTCTTGTGTAATGGGGAAGACCTGGATAGACTCCAGGGCAGGGTGTGGTGTGGTTGAGTCCAGCTCCAGTATCAGAGCTGCGAGCACATTTGTGGTGTCAACTAGCAATAGATGACACAGTTCTGGTATAGAAACGAGAGGCCTAAATGCATTTATGGGTGCAACAACCCTGTGCAGCAACAACCACTGCAGTTTAGGAAATGGCACAGAGCTTCTGGGTATGGCTAAGGGGTGCTCACTGAAGCCAGTTGCACAGTAGTTCAGGAGATGTTTGGTGTTCCCCACTGAACCACAACTGGGGAGTGGGTGGAGGGTAAGTAGATCCTCAATCGAAAGTGTGACAAGGTTTGGGGCATCGAGGCGACTGAGCAGCACCTCCGTATAAGCCATATCGCTGAATCCGAAGTGAAATTCCTTGATATTGGGAAGTGATATGGCATCGTTGTGTTCAAATAAACTAAAAAGGATGGGCCCAGAGTCCATGATTACAAGCCTTTGCAGCAGGGGACACACTTTCAGGATTGCTTCAAACAGACCAAACTTTGGTCTGAGTCCTACATCGTGGTTGGAAAGCTCCAGTGACTAAATGCAGTGACCCACACTGAGAGTACAAAGAAAACCTGCCCAGTTTAATGGAACACCGGATATATCCATGTGTCGCAGTTTTGGGAGGGGGTGAGATGGTGCAGGGACTTGTGTGAGGATGTCTTGATCAGATGTGCCAGTCAAGGTGGCAAAAGGAAGACTATTGAGCTCTAGAGGCGGAAGGTATGGTTGATAATGAGCTCTGTAGTAGTCATTGGATCACTTAAACTTCAGAAACTCGAGGCATGGAGCCCCTGAATTATCTCCAGTTGCAGTGCGCATGCTAAGAACTCGAAGAGTGGAGAAGAGCAGCTTCAAAGTATCGCTGATGACTTCCAGCAAGTGTCATCATTGATTCTGGGGGCAGAATTATTGTCTGGTATTTGCCTGGAGCCATGACCAGCATGATAATGGTCTGTCATCTATTGGCATTCATTGTGTATTTCATCTCATCCGGGTGTATCCAGACAGATATGCATTGTGCTACAAACTCCATGGGCAATTTACTGAACAATAGCATCATGACCAGCAAGCCTACTGAATGGCGGACTCACAAGTTCAATTTCTATCCAAGTTTGGATGAGAAGATCACCCCCGGTTGCATCAATATATCTCCGGCTTGGTTTCAGCAAGGAAGAGAGGTACATCCTGTTCATATGAATTCAGGTTACCCATCTGAAGTGTCATAGAAATACAGTTTCCCAAATTTTGATCCAGAAGATGGTTTCTCACCTGATGTATCAGCCACATTAAAGGGAGTTAATGGTCACAATATCACGACCTCCCTCCAAAGGTCCGGTATCCTTGTCTCTGCTGCACTTCATGTCATGCATCCGGATCTCTATCTTGCCGGAATTCAAACCCAAGTCAGACTGGGTGAATGGGCGAGCCAGTATGAGTTGCATGATATGTGCTATCATCTACAACATTGGATATCTGTTTTCAATGTGGTGTCAGTCATTTGCAATCGTCGGTCACCACCTCATAGAGATCCAAAATGTTGACCAGAGGCATTTGATATCATGACCACCGCAGGTATTTACCATCCGGTCATCATGGATTTCATTAATCTTGGGATAAAATTCTTATATAATTCCAGGTCAATGTTGGCCTCATCGTGTCGGCTTGTGAGACATCATATGCACGTGGAGGAGGGCAACCGGATTGTCACTGCATGGTACATGTGAGATAGTATCCTTAACTTTGTTGGAACTCTGAGAACAGAGTACGCAAAATATGGCAATGTGAAATACAGTGACCCGGTCGAGCAGAGTGCCTCTGTGTAGAGACGTTATTGTACACATTGTATACAAATTTTAGACAGATGGCCCCTTGAGTACCTACCTGATCTATACTACATACTCTCATAGAGACCGGATGATAACTTTGACCAGATGTCCAGTGTCACATACTCCGGCCCACCTGTTCGCCTTGGGTACACACATACTCCGGCCCACCTGTTTGCCTCAAGTACACACATACTCCAGCCCACCTGTCCTTGAGTACACACATAACCTGGCCCACCTGTTCGCCCTGGGTACACACTTGTCTATGGCTCACCCATTGGCCCTGGGTAAACATTATGTCGGCCCACCCAATTGCACTGGATACACACATTCACCTGGCCCACACGTTCATCAGGCCCATCTGTGTGTAAGTTGGGTACACACATCTGCCCTGTCCACCCATTTGACCCGTTACACACATCTGTCCGGTCAACATGCATACCCAGCCCATCCCTGTGCGAGTCCACATCTGTCCAGCCAACCTGCATATCTGGCCCATCCATTTCCTTGTATGCATTTGGCCCATTCCTCTCTGGAAATCAGCCTCAGCCCATCCGTGTGAGGTGGGTACACATCCATCCAGCCCACTCACTTTATACCCTCGGCCCACCTGTTTGCCCTGGGTACACGCATTCCTCTGGCCCACCTGTTTGCCCTGGGTACACACATTACTCTGGCCCACCCATTCTCATTGGTTACACACGTCTGCCTGGCCCATCCATGTAAGGTGGGTACATACATACATCCGGCCCACCTGCATACCCAGCCCACCTGTTTGCCATGGGTACACACAATTCCCCAGCCCATCCGTGTAAGGCGAGTACATACATATGTCCAGCCCATCCATTTGCCCTGGTTTACACACATCCGGTCATCCAACCTGCATACCTGGCCCATTCATTTCCTCATATATGCATCTGGCCCATTGCTCTCCAAAACCAGCCTCAGCCCATCTGTGTAAGGTGGGTACACATCCGTCTGGCCAACCCACTTTATACCCTCAGCCCACCCGTTCACCCTGGGTACACACATTCCTCTGGCCCATCTGTTTCCCTCAGGTGCACCTGACCCATTCTTCTCCGGTAATCAGCCTTGGCCCATCCATATGAGGTGGGTACACACATCCATCCGGACAACCTGTATACCCGGCCCATCTGTTTCCTCCTCTGTGCCTGGCCCATTCCTCTCCGGTAACTGGCCTCGGCCCATTCCTGTCATGTGGGTACATGCATTCCTCCGGCCCACCCGTCTCCACTGCACACCATATTCATTACATATAATGTCCTAATTCCCTCGGCCTACCTGTCTCCATTGTAAGACTGGATTCACCATAATGTCACATTCCTATACTACTGTCTGTATTATATACCCCCAGCCCATCCATTTGTCTTGGATACACCTAGGCAACTGCGTGGGTATGGGTAACCCGTACAGGTGGTAGGGGTACACCTGGAGTATGGGTGGGGGTTGCCTTTTACGGCACCCGTACCTATACCCATACCCACACACAGGTTAGACCATCAAAACACAATATATTGCTACCTAATCAAGATATAGTACCTACATCAAACCAAACCAAACTTTAAAGAAGCCACAACTGTTGAAAAAATCTTTTGGTCCTGTCATCCTAAGCATACCTGTCCTAGACTGCTACCTCACATCCAGCCATGCAACCAAACATATTTACTGCAGCTGTAAAACAAGTCACAAAACTCACGGACAAGGCTAAAGCGGCACTTGAAGAGAGACTTGAAGCTTCCGGACCGTCAAAGAAGCGCATGATTGATGCAAATGGTGCAAGTGCGGTCTCCAACAAGTCGAAGAAGGCAAAACAAAATCCTCCTGCAGATATATCCAAAGATAGACTGGTAGCCGAGGCCTCTCCACCTCCATCTGATGTGAGAACGGCAGCAGAGCCTCGTAAGATTTGCTGTGTCATTGTTCGCACCGAGGAAGAGGAAGAAGCATTGTATAACAATGCCATTGTCATTGATGACATGAGTGAGAAAAGTGGAGATGAGGCTGGTAGCGAGGCTTCAGGTCCAGAAAGTGCCGAGGACGAGCGAAGTATGTTCCTGCTATACAAACATAGCACCACTGATTAGCAACAGCGAGGCTCATGAAAGAATGGGTATCACCTGTTTATGCATTCTTTGACCCAACTCCCCGCATCACTGAAGTTGGTGGTCGACGTGCACATGAATTCAAGTGCTGTGCGAAAGGATGCAAGGTGACAATCCGACAATTCCTGGACAAAAAGGATGCGCGATTGACAGGGAACATGCGCAAACATGTAAAATCTTGCTGGGGGGAAGATGCACTCAATGCTGCAGACAATGCCAAAGATGCAGATGAAGTGCGAGCAAAAATTGTCGGAAGTATCCTAAAAAAACGGGTCAATTGTGGCATCTTTCGAATGGAAAGGAAAGGGGAAATTGACTTACTCGCTTTGTCAGCACACACGTAGAGAAACAAGGTGAGGTCTTGATGTTGTTGCTGATGGCACCTAAGCCTAAATTGTCTTCTTCCAGGGCAGAGATGGTGTGTTGGGTTTCGGAGAGCCTGCGTCCGTTTGAGATAGTCAAGGATTGGGGATTTCAATCATTGATGAAGACCGGAAGGCCAGAGTATTACATACCTTCGCCATCCACAATTTCACGTGATGTTCGACTTGTGTTCGCTCGGACTCATCAACGAGTTGCTAAAATGTTACAAGTTAGTTCAAATCACGCACTTTGAAATATTCAAATGAAAAACCTCACCAGGAATATGATGGCAAGATAAATTTTACAACGGATGCTTGGAGTTCGCCAAACCATCGAGCATTTGTGGTGTTCTCGGTGCACCTCGAGCACAAGGGCATACCACTAAGCCTACCATTAGATATAATTGAAGTAGCTAAGGTGAGAAACTTACCTTGTTAGAGCCGCAGCAGCTAATGCTATGTTAGTCTGCAGATCCCTAGGTACACACATGACCTCGGCCCACCCATGTATCATGGTACAATTATTGGCATGGGCCCACATGGGATAGCCTGTCCCCATTGGTACATTGTCACGTTTGGCTGCCCATCTGAGATGGGTGAATTCACTGAAGGGGCTCATTTCTTATATTTATTGACATATTGTCTGTGGGAATATGGTTGCAGATGCTTGATATTTTGGATGACACATAAAACACTGGCAAATTTTGATGTTCTGTACCTAGTTTTATGTTAGTTTAAATTTCAAATATTTTCTTTGCATTTCATACAACATATAATCCTAATAATCCTAAATATCGATAACCCCGATGTGATAGGAATGCCTTCAGGCTTAATTAAGTGGTTCTTCGACAACATGAGGCCACTTTACTAACTGGGATATGTGGGAATAATAGGTGACCGTTTGAGGTTTTCACCCGTTCTGCGGTCGCTGCAGGTATTGAATGTCCTTACATGGAAGTGGCCATCATGCGCGAAGTGCTTACATCTTGGTTTGGGACTGCGAAGGAGCGGAAGGGTGTGTTCTCGGCCTCATCAAAGTTTGTCAAATTTTTGGCTTTCTGAATTCGATGATTGATAGCCCACACTTGCGTTGATCCCTTCTACCACCCCATCAACTACAGTCCCACTGATAAGGACGAAATCGATCGAGCAACGACTCATGCTCGTCGGCTACTCATGCCGCATACCTTGGTTCTACAGATGTTATTCAGTCGGCTGAAAGCGGCTAGATATTGTCGTTCGACCGTGATGTTTCTCATCCAAAGACTTGTTTTGCGATCTGCGCGAGCGCACAAGTCAGTTCAGTGCATTCATCAGGTTAACTATTCGAAGCCATATTAACAAATTGTCCAGTACTCATCCGCTGGCTCGAGAGTTACACTACACGTTCCTTCTTTTTGGACTGGAGACATTGAAGAGCTCGCATCTAGATGCTGCCTGTGAGTGTATGCTGCGGGAAAGTCTGTATTGTACGGCGTGTTCGTGGTTTGCTGTTCGGCCACAGTCAGTATAATTCCCAGATATCAGTATTTGTGCGAAAACTTATGCTGTCCAGGTGGTCTTTTCGAGCAAATCGAGTGCAGGGTGACGCTGACATTAAAGTCATGTCCGAATTTCTTGTGCATCTCCAGGGTAACTCGATCGGGAATATGTAAAAGACGTCCCGTGAGCATAGCGAACATTTTTTTTCCTTCGCATTGAACTAATTGGTTATAGTTAATGTCGCGCATCTCAAGAACATCGACCAGCCACTACGTCTTCTGATAGAGAATGAGATGTTCAGGCTTACGGTCTGGGCTAATCCTAGCGAAACGAGGCAGTGACCCCCATGGTTCGATCGAGTGCAATATGCTTGAGGTAAGTACCTTTTTGGTTCAGAGAATGGTGATTTATGTATTCCAATAGTCGACTTGGCTTGGCGTAGTCCGAACAGCGTGGGAAGTAGACCCAGCCATAACGGTCTATCTAACAGAACGATTCAAAAGCCCAGTAGCTCACGCTGAGGTGCAGAATCTGGTTTGGTCCAACCCTGACAGGGTAGTCGATACTCTCGAAGCTCTAATATTTTTGACGAGAGTTCAAGGTGCTTTCTGTTCTGCGGTGTTATGCTTGGAGAGTTTACGTTTTTGTCAGTATATCATTGTTTGGGCGCCCGTCACTCCTGTGATCGCTGTTACTTTCTTCGAGCGACGACACGGCAACGATCCGTTCCTCCTACAATACGCCCATCGAGTCCTGAAGCAGCATCCTGTCGACCTGACGTTCTTTTTCGTCCCGCAAGTGGTCCAGGCCCTTCGCTTTGATGACCTTGGTGTGTATTTGGAACCTCCTGTTGTTATTGTTGCTGAATGTATATTTTAGGATATATCGCACAGCCCATCTTAGAAATCGCAAGGGTGTCTCAATTCTTTTGCCACCAGATCGTATGGAACATGAAGGCCAATTGCTTCTGATGCAGCCGAGATCGTGAGTTTGATGCATGTTTTCGTCTCTGCTTCACTGACACGAGATTAGGAAGATCCTATGAAACTTGCACTAGATCGGATGACTGATATGGTGGTGGATTCGCTGTCTGGTGACACCCGTGCCTTTTACGATCGGGAATTCGGATTCTTCGAAAAGGTAACCTCGATCTCTGGGAAACTGAAGCCCTTCATCAAAAAGTTGAAATCCGAGAAGAAGGTGAGACCCTCGCAATTAGTCCCAGGATATGATTTGACCTGTCTTTGCAGGCAATGATCGACGAAGAGATGGCCAAGATAGTTGTCGATGTTGGAGTCCACCTTTTCAGTAACCCAGACGGTAGTGTCATTGACATCGATAATAAGTCCGGTCAACCGCTTCAAAGCCACGCTAAGGTATGTAAATCACTCTTTGCGCCTATTTTTTGCTGAATACAATTTTACCGAAGGCACCGTTCATGGCTACTTTTAAAATTTTAAAGTAAGGAAGGAGCGAATCATTATTAATTCCGACCCAGAATCTCTTTTAGACGGCGCACTCGAGAAACGCGAGGAATATGACGTTTGGCAACAGGCCATCTTCAAAGTTGGTGACGACTGCCGAGTCCCGACAAGATGTGTTGGCTTTACAGATCATCGCGATGTTCAAAAACATCTTCACCAGCATTGGGTTGACCCTCTATCTTTTTCCTTACAGGGTTACCGCAACTGCTGCTGGAGTGAGTACCTTTTATTTTTCGTTCACGCTGGACCACGCTCATATACTTCATAGTGCGGTGTCATTGACGTGGTGCCGAAGGCTACATCTCGAGATGAGATGGGAAGAGCCACAGTAAACGAACTGCTTGACTTCTTTATTTCAAAATATGGTGGAGAAGAGACCGTTGCATTCCAGCGTGCTCGCATCAATTTCGTCCAGACCATGGCCGCGTTACATCCTGCAAATCAAGGATCGTCACAATGGGAATATTATTATTGATGGCGAAGGGCATATCGTACATATCGGTAAGTTTTACCTGCCTAAGAGTACAGCAACTGGCATTGAACTTGATTCCAGACTTTGGATTCCTGTTCGATATAGATGAGTTTTTCATTTCACCACCGCTGACTTGCTTACTGACTTTGTTCTTGGTGTCTCTCTACGTCCTGGAGTAAGTCCCTATCACGATACCTTGAGCAATTCTCTGATTACACTTTGCAGGGAGTCAAGTTTGAACCTAGCTCCTTCAAGCTAACCCATTACGCGATCTAGCCTGACTGTGACGAGCGTCTGCGGTTCATATTATGCCTATCAGACTGATGGCGAACAGGGCTATTGCTGACTTTGGCCTTTCTTTGATGTACTCCGAGTTCATAAGCGCCTCCCAGGCATCCTGGACGTCCGCAATCAAAGGAAACATGCGATGGATGGCCCCTGAGCTACTCGTCGAGCGGGAGAATGGCTCTCAAGTTCGGCCAAGCGAGCAGAGCGACATGTATTCGTTTGGCGGTATCATGCTGCAGGTACGTCTGGGTTAATTTTAGCCTCTCGTTAATATGAAAAGCTCTACTCGTAGGTCCTCACTAACAAAGCACCCTATTATCACCTCACGAACGATGCCGCCATCATACTCTGCATAGCTAAGTCGCAAACGCCCTCTCGATCTCGTTATCCTGAGCTCCCTGAGCAATGCTGGCCATTTATCGAGCAATGTTGGTCTACTAATCCTTGGGGCCGTCCTTCGGCGGATGGAGCCGATGAAGTGATTAGGAATGAATTTGACTCGCTGTCCAGGTCTCGTTGATTTCTGACTGCCTCGCATTCAAAACTCTGTTTACAGTACAGCCAGATAAAATAGATCTAGGTACTCGTGTAGGCTCATTCTATGCTCCCTCTTGTGATATTGGAACACGCTTGTGCTATGATGGGGAACGTCGGTTGCAGGATCATCAGAATCCGGAGAATCAAATATTGTCGATTATCCTGTTCACGAATTCTGCGACCAGCATGTCACATGTGAAAGACGGGACGGTAGTTTCTTATTTACTGTGGTGCAGGTTTCACCTTGTGGAGAACTTGACATTGATCGAAATGATGAATTTCTCCAACAGTGTAAGTGGAGACTTTTCGTGGTCATTATCGTGTCACGTCAACCTTATACCATACATCATATGCAGATTCTAGCTGACCGACTCGAAACGTACATGATAGTATTGCTGTCCATAATACATTTATCTCCCGATGTACAGATCAGAAGCTCCCATGATTCTGAGAAATATCCAACACGAGTGAAGCTGGCTGGCGTTTCGAATTCCGTGGAGACTACCGAATTCCTAGCGCTAGAAGCCAACGGCACACTGAAATTTTTTTAACTCGATAACCTCGGTAGGGAAGCTGTTCAAACGATGTTCGAGAATTTTATTACGGCTCGAAAGCGGATTTATTCAAGGTGCGATATCAGATAAGAACGGATACATATGGTAGTAGTCCAGTGCGTCCCCCAGGCTGACAGCACAGAGAAAGTTAGGCCGCGGTCACTAGTCCAGACTGAATCGGATGTCCGGAACACTGTATTTCCCTTTTATGATGGACAAACTCTTTACGAGCTGCTAAAACACGCGCCTGGTATTTGGTGAGTCCTCGAGGGTGCGAAACGTTGATCGTGCGTCGTAAGATATGGCTTTATCGTTTTAGCGATGAAAATAAAGGGCACGCTTTGCATATATTCAATCAAGGTACTCGGCACTCGGTGCCCTGAGTGAAGTTGGAGTTGAGGCAGCCAACAGTCTTTTGTCACCGATATTGAACGTTGAGGAACCTATTAGGATTTAAAACCTTATACGAACCTCCCGCACGGATGATCCAATCCTGCTTAAAGGACTCTTGAATAAGTCGAAGATCAAGAATCACCATGATTATTAACGCTAGGGCTACTCACAGGTCGCAACGCGCTGCGGGTTGAGGGGCCTGAGTCAGAAATCCTTCATATTGCTTTCAAACCAATCAAGCTGACGATTCATCAGGTGAGCGCATCGATGAACATCACATCGCACCATTTGCGATGCTCTGGATCAGTACTTCAGTAGTGAACTCTCGGTCATTACAGCAGTAGTGTAACGTAGCTGCTCTCCTGGAGGCAGCGACGATAGGGAGATATGCTTGATGAACGGCCCTGATGTCATTGGTGAGTTATCGGACATCGATATTTAGTGCGTTCGTACCCTTCACGCCGGCACGACACAACGAAGATCTCCTCCACCTCCGCCTCTTTCTCAATCAACGCGCATGACTGTCTCATGCACCCTGGAGCTGTACAAAGCGAGAAAGAACGATCCAGGCACAGAGCATCCTGTGAGGTAGTAGAAATTAGACTCTTGGCGAAATGGTAGCTCGCGATTTGTGTCGTTTCGGAAAGGCGTGTTTCCTCCTGCAAGAAGAATGACTTGGGGCTAATCGCGTTAATTAATGCTAACATTAGTCTACGGGATATCATATCAGCTACCTTCTCCTTCAACTGTAATGGAAGCACATAGGACTTGTATGAGAATGCTGGATCTGGGTCTAGGTCAGAGGGCGAAGCAGCTGATGATGCTGGCAGTGAGAAGTGAATTAATCGAAGTGTGACATAAATACGTGGGTTACCGGTATCTGTTCTAGCAAGCAAAATTTTGATGGAGCACACAGTCTAATTCTGGTAAGGATGAACCGGCCAGACTCATGGTGACCGTCTGCGTTCTGAACAGATGCGCAGCAAATCCAGCCCACGAAACGAGCGCACCATCCGATATCTGTGGTACGAGGACTTCCTGATGCTCCAGCAGTACCAGTAACTGCAGAAAGTGTCGAGGCAGTGGCAGTTAGAGGCGGCAGTTGTGATGACGCGTCCACAGAAGCTAAGCAAGAAACCGAGGACCCCAAAGCATGAGGGAAGCGCCGACCGAACCCACGCTGGCAAGGGGAGTGGAGGTTCTGCGTCCATAGATAGGGTGGTAGCGTTCAAGGCAAAAGGCATTGTCAGCGAGCGCCCGAGATTAATGGAATATAGTTGATTGCTTCAGAAATTCAGGTACTACATATAGTAGATAACGACAGGTAGGGATCAGCACGCATAAACCCCTGGGTACTGGGGGCCATACCTGCACCCATACCCGCTGCGAGTGGTACTTAGTTAGTGAAACAAACACGAGAAGAACTCAGAATGAAACACACCAAGAATGTCGATCGCGTGACAGTAAAATACCTTACAAGGTTGCAGAGTCGTCCGAGTGTCCGCGCCTACCTTACAAGGAGATCAGGACCGTCCAACCATCCAAGTGTGCTCTTGATATACTTACTTTAGTGTTATACACTCCTTGCTTCAGCCACTCATGTCTGAATGCTCTTTGACCAAAAACGTCCTGATATGATGATTAGAATCACAGCGCACAACATTACAAAGATTGTGCTCACATATTTCCCGTGGATGTGGGCTTGCGAGATCAAGAGTAGCATTATGATAACACATCACAGATGAATCTCATCATTAAAGTTGAGATCACTCACGAGTTCGATGAGCTGACTGCGCACCATATCTTCGACGAGGTCGAGGTTGACAGCCTCTGGATTTGTATCTTGGGTTTCGCCCAAGACAGACATCTACTAAGCATCGTAAGTTCCTGCCAAGCCCAACATGTGCATAATAGCAATGACGCACCATCTGATATGTTTCTCACATGCACTTGTAGTCACGACTGGTGCCATCTGAGGGTCGCCGTTCGGAGTGCAGGCGACCGCATTCCCGAACCCTAATGCATGGGTCTGCATTAATGTTACACTAGTTTGGTGTACAGACCTTACCGCTTGTTCGCAGAGTTGAGATTTCTTTGTCCGAACGTTTTTGAACTGAAATTGTTCAGTTTGTAAGCATCATGACAGTGCCGCGCAACCACACTGTGACGTACCTTGCGAAAACCAAACGATGGCACGGACAAGAGCCGGGCCCTGAGCTTAGATGCTGGACGAAGTATAGCGCTTTTAGAGGATTGGGAAGGTTCATGTAGGCGCGCAGGGATGTGCTAGAGGGCCGCAATGGAATGCGAGAGTACAGACTATGGTTGGATGGTAGATTGAGTAGTGCTAGAGGCCGTGCGCATTATGATTTTGTTCAAATTACTTCAAGTTGAACTTCGCGCGTCAGTTGTTTTTCTAATATTAGGGACATTCAAAGTTGGGCGCCCACGCCCACGACCCCCCCTTGCCCATATACCACTTCCCGTTTTGTACTTGAACGAATGTATTATATAATCAATGATAAATGACAACACTCAACACTACTGTATAGTTTCGACACTAGGTTCGTCACGCGTCACAGCCTCTGTTGAATCGAACCTATTTGGTGTGACCGTCGTGCAAATTTTTGGAAGGTGAAGCTAAATTGTGACATGTGGTAAAAATGGAAAAAAAAAACATACATATTACTCTAATGGGTCCAGAAGTCATTGTACATCTTGTTTGTGATCCGTCTATGCTTTCCATGCCCCTGTTCAGCATTCCTGACACTGCCCTCTATACCTAGATCAGTACTATCTTCACCGACATTATAGATTTCTGAGTGGTTCATAGAGGACAGACCACCGTCCACGGCATGCATGCCCCCCGATGCAAGGTAACACAGGCAAGTACCAGGCATGACGAGAATGTGATGGTGTTCGAGTCGAGTTTGCAATCAAGTGAAGCAGGAAGATTAATGTCAAGGAGTTGTGTGATGGACAGAGTTTGTGAAGTAGTGATGTACGGGCCCGGCTTGGCCTGAAAGCCCTGGCTTAGGCCTGGCCTGGGGAGGCTTGGGCTTTGAAAAAATTCAGGCCGAGCCGTGGGCCAAAGCCGTGGCCGGCTTGGGCTCATTCACGGCCTTCAAGAAAGAAAAGAGTCTATATTCAATTCAAGTATACTAACATTAGTTGTCATCTGCTGAATCAACATCAGACCCTGACATATCATCGTTGTCACCTAAAAGCAGTGTATCCCACCCCTTGTCATCTGCTGCTTCGACTTCTAACACCTCAGCCTCATGTTCGGAGTCTTTGGTTTCCTCTTCTACAAGGGAAGATGGGCCAGGCTCCCGGAATAGAAGATCATTACGGAGAGAACACTTGACACATTGTAGTGCCTCGACAATATCTCCTTTCAACCAATTGCACCGCTTGCTGATTGTGATCCCACCTTGCGAGAATGCTCGCTCACTTGAGACCGATGCTGCCATAATAGACAGGTAGTCTCTTGCGAGCGAAGCCCACACTGGATATCTCTGGCCATTGATCTTAACAGAAACAACAGTCAGTCACAAGAAACCTCAAAGCAAATGAAAGGCATTTACACCCCACCATTGAATAGTAGTCATACCCGCTAATTGAACCGCCTCAATAGTTTTAATGTAGCTTGTAAATTTGGCCCTCCATGGTTTTGATGGATCACTAGGAGATGTGGCGCCTGGTTCTGGCTCGGCGTCATCCTCAGAGTCACTCTGGACCTCCCGAATGAGTTTCTTGAGGCCACTAACCTTGCTTTTCGTAGTTGTGGGCTGTGACAACACCCGATCTTGATGTAGCTCGTCATAGCGCTGTTTGAACACATTCTCGGCACACGTAAGCACGTCATCAAGCAAGTTTGACGGCCAATGCTTTTTGAAGTAAGCAATTTTTGCTGTTGGATCAAGTACTATATCAGATGTTAGAGTTGCACTGACTGAAAGAGAAAATGACGAACACATAGCAATGATGTGGGCTGGAGAGTTTGTAGTTCTCTCATAATACTCATCTAGCTTTGTTGCTGCTGCCTTCAGTGCATGAGCAAACCAAGTATACTTGGGCTCTTCGGCTCGTGAAGATCAAGATTTGTGGAGCGTCTCCAGGGCAGGTATCGCGAGATGGAGAGTTGATCCTCGATCAGATGAGAATGCTTGCTGGGCGACGTCGGTGTATGAAAGAAGGTCCGTGAATTGACTGACTCATGTCCATTCAGCAGCTGACAGTTGCAGAAATTTGATTTTGGCCCGTTTTTTGAGACTGTGTTCTTGACACCCCATTTTGTACACGAATGTATCCACATGCTACAGTGAGTAAGAGTGAGAATAAACAAAGTATGATGATATATCAAATACACACCTGCTTGTTCGATTTAGCACAATTCAGCATAATGTAGGTGGATGACCAGCGGACTTTCATGTCGATCAATAGCTGTGTCGGCAACGACACATTGGCTTTGATTTGTATGTTCCTGTATAATTCTTTTCGTTTTGCCGATGAATGTTCTTTCACACAAATGCTGCGAACAAGGCTAATCTCGTCCCGATCAACCTTAAGAGACATGTCTGGTTCATGGGTGTGTGGATCGTGAGGATTGTAGTGAACAGATTTGCTGTATGTGCCAATGAGCTGCTGTGTGCCAAGATTGATAACATGCACTAAACAGCTGTTGATATTGTTAGCAGTTCCATCAACGAAATAACAAAACAAACTTACTTGATCTTGCGCTCGAGCCATGGAAAAACCTTCTTATACTTCGCCTCGTATAACTGTGCAAACTCTTGCAGCATAGTGTTGTTGTTGGCTGCGTTGTCGCATGTAATATGACCAATCTAGTAAGTAGACATGAGCTGTAGCATTCGAAAGGAATTAATATAACATACTTTATGTGTAACACCAAGGCGATCAAGCACTTTGAATAACGTACCACCCAGGCACTGGCCATTATGAGCGTTGTTGAGCTTCGTAAAACCAAGCAACACATTCCCAGGTTCCCACTGCATCGGAATCTTTTCTTCGATCCAGTGGCCAGTGACTGCAAAATAGCCGTCTGTGTTGTCAGCCTGCCATGCGTCACATGTAACGTTGATGGTGCCACTGACAGATTCACTCTAGAATATGACATTAGATCATAACAGACAATAGTGCGGGGGACGACAACGTACATTTAACTTCTTTCTGAGTTTGGTGAGATGGCTCTTGAACATATGCATAATTTCAGCGCGGGTTGCTTTGTGGCCTGGAATTTTGATGCCCTGTATGGCATGTGAGGCAACGTCTACCATCTCTTTGAATCTCGGGTGTTCAAGAGCCTGAATGGGCTATAATGATTGTTAGTACTATGCAGCCAGATGATATGAAGAGTTTACTTGATCCGTAGCAATGAGCCACTTGATTGCTGCCTTTCTGAAAAGCTGGTCGGAGTAAGGAACAATGCGCTCCAACAACTTGCGCTCAGTCATATGGGTATTGAGCGTCTCCTGCGCTTGTGCAGCTTTCATTTTCTCTGCAGCAATATCACCTGGCAATTTGGACAGGAAGGCGTTGTCTTTGACCCATTTGTGATATTTACCCTGTACATGTTATTTAGATATACATTGATAATAATATGAAGATGAAAACTTACAGCAAATCTAGCTTCAGCGTGACGACGCAGTGTTGAGGTCTCATTTACAATTATACAACCATTCCTACAAGTGATTAGGCAATGTTAATGACACAACAGCACATGGAAATGATAATGGAATGATGTACGGACAAACAATGTACGGACAAACTTTGCACTTACGGTGTTTTTTCACTGTACCATTGGTGTTAGTCCGCTTGAAAGGTTTGCTGAAGAAGTTGTCGATATCACAAGTCCTATCCTCGTGTGTGGGACCAGACTCGTCAGTGATGGGCTGTACGGCAATATCTATGAGAATTCCATCCTCGTCCACATCTTCGTGGTCTTTGACAGTAGCTTGCTGATGCTGGCGGGCTCGTTTGGCTGACAGTTTCAGGTGAGCTTTGTACACACTCTCTTACATGAATAGATAAACTTACATTTGGGGTTTGTCCGCGCATTTTCATGTTCCTCGTCACTCGTTTCATAGCCTTCTTCAGCATCTTCGGTGCGTGATCGTTTGTTAGTAGGTGCAGGGACAGTGGGTTCAGGAGCAGGTGGACTGGGTGAGTTAGTGGGCTGGTGATTGTTGAAACCATGCTTTGCGGCCTCTGCCACACAAAATGCATTGATGGCTTTGGTTTGAGATGGGAGAGCTGCCTTCTCAGAATGCTCAAGGAGCACAGCAGAGGGCTTGATTTTGCACGCTGGATGCACTGGTCGAGGTTCATCATCACTATCTGAGAGGATTGTTCCTGCCATTAGAATTAGGGATTTGTGAGTAGGGATAGCGATGTACTAATACTATTTATCTCAATAAATCATTAAGATTGTGCCGCAGATAGATGACACTTCAAAGATCTAAGTAGTATCCAGTTCACGAAGCATGACAGAAGGCAACTCACAGTTTTTACTGGCTAGTGTACGAGTATGAGCCGGTGTCAGACACACTGTGCTCTGATGCTCTGATGCTCCTTTTGGCTAAGCTCTGCAAACACTCATCAAACACTCGACTTCTCTTGGGCCTCTATTCCATCGGATGTCTCGGATGTGCTTAAATGTGTGTTGGATTTGCAGAAGCTGCTGACATGCAGATGAGTCCGTGGTAAGGAGGAAGTAGTGCCAAGGATTTCAGTGGTTTTAATTGAGGCTTGTTTGAAGGACCGTTAGAGGGCTCGACTCAGACAAAGGAGAATTTGCAACTTTGGGACTGTCAGTGTGATACATGAACAATTGAGCTCGTCGTTGTCTCAGATGACTAGTATAGCTGTAAGAGTAAAAGCCACGGCTCCGGCTTTCCAACTGCCCAGGCCAGGCCCTAGGCTGTGGTCAGGCCATGACTTTGGCCCGGCCTGGCTCAGCCTAACTAGGGCTGGCTTTGGCCAGCCCATGGCTTGAAGCCGGGCCATGCACATCACTATTGTGAAGGGATGATTGATTGAAAGGGAGCTGGAATGACCAACAAGCGTTTGATTTCACGCTTTACAGAGGGAGGAAGAGCCATCCACTCAAAGACGCGGCCACATGAAAGCCACTCAGACGTGATGAACACATTAGTTTCAGATTGAATGACTAGAGGGAAATGGAGCTTACAGATTTGACATGCAGCCTTTTAAGACTGTCTCCACCCATCCCCATGGGATGCACAGCTTGACGAAATGATGTCGACTAAGTTGAAGCAACTTGTAGGAGTACAGAAGTCCGTGCTGGTTGCCAGAATTGCAGACAGCAACAGCGAGTTGCCAGTGGCAGTCACGATGTAATGAACCTAATTAGGGATGGTCACAGGTCACACTGAGGTGTGAAGCTATGAAGCTAAGCGTGACATGGTCATGCGCAGATGGGCTTGAAGGTAGTGTCAAAACTATACAGTATCCAAAAACACATATTACACTCAATGGCTCATCTTCAAACATCACGCGAGCAATACCTTCACTCATATCTCTTGCTTATGGTTCTACGTACTTTGTTTCAGCCAGATGTGACCCTCGAAGAGGCAGCAGCCCAGCTGCACTGTGACTTATCTTGCATTCTTGCTATTCAACAAACTCGTTATCTACAAGAGCGCTCCCCTGTGGCAAAAGCTGGCACCCTACACATTGCTTGGGAATATGCAAATTCTCCATCCAACCACTTTTGCTTTATTTATATGCTCTGTGTTTCTCCAATGACCTTTCAAGTCCTGCTTGATTTAATCGAAGGTCATCCAGTATTTTCCAATAATTCCAACAATGCACAGGCACCTGTCCAGACTCAACTCACTGTCACTCTCTATCGAATGGGTCAATATGGCAATGGTGCCTCAGTGCTGGACATTGCCCACCATGCAGGAATCTCTGAAGGTGCAGTAGAGTTGTTTATGAAGCGATGCTTCGATGCAATTAAATCTCTGCATGACACTTTTGTGTGCTTACCAACTGCTGAAGAAAAGGAAATTGAGAAGTTGTGGATAGATGACCGGCTCAAATTCTGAGGAACTTAGAGGGAAGGCTGGGTGATGTATGACGGGACAATTGTTGTTTTACATACTAAGCCAGGTCTCAATGGAGATGTATATTATACATGAAAGTCAAACTATGGACTGAATCTACAGGTACTATATCACACAGCTTTTTTAAACAATATTGAAGTGCTTTGACAGGTTGGAAATTTACCATCTAATCTCCATATCGTGGACTATGAACATGGCCTGACTGGCTCTGCCCATGATGCCTCTGCCTTCAAGCATACTGCAGCTTCAAAACATGCAGATTGGTTTTTCAAAGGCAATGAGTTTGCCTGGGTAGACTCTGCATATTCAGTCAGTGACTGTACCATTCCAGTCCACAAGTGTCCTGCTTCTCTCATCCCTGAGAATGCTTTATTTGATAACCTGATGTGTTCTGGCACAGAAACACCATATCTTGTATCATATAACAACTTTAACTCACTCACCCCACCCTTCTTCCGCTTGCCTAGAAGCATGACCCTGTTTTCTGATAACTCAATCTGCACCAATAGCTGCCAGACCAAGTCGTCGGTCCAAACGATCTCCGGAATTGTGACACTGCTATCCTTCTTCTTCGCCATATGCGCAGATCTGATTGATGTGACAGCGAGTACAAGGTAACAGCTAATTGTTAAATTTTTAGATTTACATTTGTATTATCTAATTATGCAAACTACATTTTAGGTGACGTCCCGTGGGCAAAGGGGTCATGGGCATAGGCGTTGGGCGTGGGCACCCAACTTTGAACGTCCCTATTATTACTAAGTTCAAAACTGTGGGAAATAGTAGCAGACTTCTTTCTATAGCCAATCATGGGGATTTCTCTATCCACATGTACACCGAGCCTAGATTTTGACGGAAGACTCCATCAACGATGATAATACTAGGCTCAGTAGACTTGGGCTGGGGGAAGCAGACACTGGCCCTGTGTGGTAATCTAAAGTTCCAAAGTTTTGGGTCTTGGTTCACTCACCTTTGAAGCGCACATCGGGCCTTTCTGGAGCATATACCATGTATAGTGTTACTTCACTGTTTTCTTCAGCTACAGATGAATCATATGATCCATACATCCCACCAATCTCTCCTACCCGCATAACAGTTGAACAGCGGTTCTCTCACTTCATTGTGTTACACACTTTAACTAGACGTCTTCCTGGTATTGCGCTCCCACCACTTCCTGAGAAACAGTATGCTGGGTGATTCAGTGCTGATTTTGTCAAGGCTCGTAGAGGCGAACTCGAGAGATATATTGGGTGTATTGTGAGGCACCCTGTTGCATGATATGTCGAAGTTGTCACGTCTTTTCTTGGTTGCAAAAATGTTGTGGTGAGTGTGAATGATAGGTTTACTTTTGCTGTTTAACCCATGTTCAAGGATTGGAAATGGCTTATGCCCCAACTACTTTCAATGCCTGCTGCTGGGCCTTCATTCTTCGCACATGTTTTTCATCCGCATTCAACATAGATGTGGAATGCCATAGAAGTAATCAATCACTTCAGTTGTCACACCCTTGCAGTGAGCAAGGGCACGCAGAGCTAGAGAGATGTTTTTGGTTGCATTCGTAAAATGAGACTAGGTGAGTATGGGCGTCAGTTGTGTCAAATTATCATCATGATGTGGGACATCTATGACACTATCCCAACCTACTATTAATGGTGAGTGGGCCTGGCTACTTATCTACGAAGTTTCATTGTCCCACCCTACAGACATTCGATCGCGTCCCATGCACTTTTCCTTGTGCTAGCAATTTGTCCGCACCACCATACACTTGTCAGTGCTCTTTTGGATATCTGCTCGTCTTTTGGTCTAGTTCACAAATCTCGTTCTTTGCTCAGCATCATCCTTGAAATTGCCTTCTTGTCCACCACCTCTTCTTCAATCACACACCCAGGACATGCTTTCTACCTTGCCGATCTTCTCGCTCAATGGGTGTCTGGGAACAGCGACACAATTCTTTCTGATGCCATTCCATTATTCTCAATCTCGACGTTCTTGCGAGCGGTTGCAGATACTTTAGCTCAACAAAATCTCTTTATGGACATGCAAAGCGGT
>NW_024542215.1:0-52146 GCF_016758785.1 Suillus bovinus
GGGATGTAAGGATCGCATATCCTGTACACCCCGACTATACCTTCTCAACGAGACATAAGGACACGTGTCCAGTCAGCCATGTGACTCACTGATGCGAAGAAGCACTACGCTTCGCATCCGAGTCACGCGGATACATCCTCCTTTCTTACCTTCATGTTTCGTTATCGTCGACAACTAGATCGGTCCTTCACTCACCCTCATACGAAACCCTGGACATTCACAAACCCTTTCTCTCGTTAATTCGTCTCATTTTCACTCTATTGCCCTAAAAACAGTCAAGCCGCTACGAAACTTTCGTTATTCCTGTGCACGGCAAGCCACCTAATACCACCTTCATTCAAATATTTCGTACCCTCACTCATTCCCGCAGCTCTACCCTGTCAGGCGCAGCGCCACCTATTTTCCGTCTCACAAAAACCTTCAATCTCGTAACAGCGAGGACCCTTACACTCTCGCAACTTAAATACAACCATGTACATTTTTTTCAACAGAGAATCTTTATCTTCCCACTAGATGCACGCAGTCCATCCCTCTGAGAGTCCTCTACTCTGAATCCCGATCCGCTCGTTATCATACTCTCTCTAACTCTCGCGTCAGTTTCATTTCCGACACCAAGGGTACAATCCCCGTCGAACTCAATAGCAGCCTTACAATGTTTATCGGTACCATGTGGGCTTTGACCTACAAACAGCGCATACAGGATGTCAGTCGCCCAATCATTGTGGTGGCCATCCTGCTATTTATATTGAGTACTGCGGTATGCACTCTTTCCTCTTACATATATTGCCATGTGTTGACTTTCTCAAAGCATATCGTCGTGAATATCATTCGCGTGGAAGATGGACTAGTGAAGTATCGTGACACATTCCCGGGTGGGCCAGCGGCGTTCTTTGCCGATCCTTCTCAATACACATTTACGATCGGGAATGTGTTATACGCCTTGCAAACTTCACTGGGTGATGGGGTATTGGTGAGTTCATGCTTTTATAGCAGCTTATATGCCTATGGGCTCACAGAGAGCTGTCTGGCTGACTCGGAAGATCTATCGATGTTATGTTGTATGGCAATCAGTCTTGGTCATCATCGTACCGAGCATGCTGTGGTGCAGTGTTGTAGGTTAGTTCGCGATCATGCTCACGATTTATAATGTTTTCTGACGTTACATCGCAGTGTCTGGTATTGTTGGCAACTACACTTTTTCGCAAATCAAAAGCGACTCTGGTCAAATGTATGAAAACGAGCGTCGGACACCTGCAAATTGGGTTAATGCTTTCTTCGTCACGACTATTGCAACAAATTTGTTGAGTTCAGGTGAGCCAATTTTTTTTGGGGATGGTGCCAAAGCCTAAACATGTACAGGATTACTTGCGTATCGCGTCTGGATGATCGAACGTAATGTCTCTACAGTTCGTGCTGGGAAGAATAATATGATGCCAATTATGCGCGTGCTTGTGGATTCTGCTGTTTTGTACTCTGTGGCGCTCTTGATCGCATTGATCACTAATGTATGCTCGAACAATGGACAGTTTGTTATATACGAAATGGTGATTCCGTCGTTGACATCTGTTATTTGACAAAAGCTGAACTTTGAACTATTAGCTCACGCACATCATATCGATCGCCTTCTATATGGTCCTTATTCGCGTTGCAATCAACAGAAAACACAGTTATCTCTCGACTATAGGCCCGGGGATGACCGATGCAACAGACTCGGGCACTTTGCAGCAGTATCCTATGCGGCCCTTGCAATTTTATAGATCCACGCATAGTGACAATAAAGCAGTCGAAGGCGGGCCATCGACATTCGCAGCAGAGTCCCGAAAGGGCTCCCTGTCGAACTTGCAACCAAACTGAATGTGTCTTGTATGTCGTTTGTTTTGTATTTTCCCGTAGGTTTGTTTGTGCTTCTACTGTAACATATCACTATCTCTGCAATAAGCAGGATTTACAACGAGTTGATGAGGAACTCGTCGAGGAAATTGATAGAGTGATCCTGTACAAAGGACTGTGGGATCACTGTATATCTTTTCACGAAAACTTTGCCATCAGATACTGTGTACTGAATCAGACGCGCGACGTCACCATCAAGGAGGCCAAGATTCTTCTGTGGCTATGTACTTAATACGGTTTATCCGTCCGCGTCAGGCCTTCAAGCTTCAGGCCCAGGCCTCAGGAGCGTCTGTGATCCTGTAGTGCAAACGAGGCGAACAGGCTGATCCAGCGCCTTTATCGCCAGAGTAAGCATGACAAGAACGTACTATGAATATCCGTGTCTGTTGATTGATTGGATTGCACTGGTGCCAAATACCAATGCGTTATGTTAACAGGAGTGATGCGTCCTTCTCTGGTGTCTGCATCGATAGTAAGTATTACCTTGAAGATGTCATTTATGCTGGTGCATCTTACATTATATGTTAACCTTTCCGACCCGCTGCACTAGCTGGTTACCAGGTCATACATAGTCTACCACACAAGACCCGTGATGCCATCCCACAGCTTATCATGCCCATCTTTGATCTCCATTGCCACAGTGCCTTTCTTCCGACGTACATCGCCTCATACTAACCATCTAGCCCTATCACCACTTTATACCCTCCACAAGTCCGCAGCAACTGATAGTCCCCATTACCTACTCATTGCTACTACGCCACTCCGTGCCGCCTAACATACCGCCTCCATCACCCACTTCGTATCCATGTACTGCTCTGGGATTCAGGCACCTTCGTCACCAGCTTGACGTGTTCGAAATAGTCGGCGCATTTCCCCCACTTCTTGGTGGTGCAGTACCGGTTGGCATCGGCATCGAGCGTGCGGTAGAGCTTTGTGTATAAATTAATAGATAATTGTGGGTATGCAAGGTCGATGACCCATGTAGAGTTGATGTAAAGTGGGGAGTATGGAAGGAAACTGACCTGGCGGCTATCGAGCACTTTGAACTTTGACGTGCGATGGGCTTGAAGGTGCGTGAACAGATTGTTCAGATATAACAAGGGATCCCTGAGATAAACATCGAGGTTAAACCTATAGACCTGGCGGTTAAACGTTGGATGTTGCACCACGAGTGGACATGTTGGCAACAGCTTCAGTAGCATTGAAGATTCGAAACATTTACTACGGGAAAACTCGAACAACTAGACATGTCATGGAGACGATCACAGAAGATTAATCAAATACGTGCAATTGCTCCTTCTAGAAATCGTACACCATGCAAGCTGCGCTAATTACCTTCATCAGGAGCTTGCGAAGTGCAAAGAGAATTATGGAAGGAAGCACGTCAAGTATATAGCATCACAAGCGAGGAAGGGCGAGAGGGCCAAGGGATTTGGGCGAGAACAAGAGGAACGAGAATTCGGGTTGCGACGAGGGGGCTGCTCATATGCGAGAAAGAAGCAGAGCAAAGAACCCCAGAATCTGAGTGAGCACAAGGAGCACTTGCGGATGAGTATCAGAGATCTACTAGGTGGGGAATGCAGGAGAGAAGAAAGGAGGTCGTCTGGGCAAGGAGAAGCTCGTTGTTGACAACGCCGAGAGAAGTTTCACTCGGTTGTACCGTGTGCACGTGTTTTATGTAAAAAGATCCTGGGAAGCGGCAACAAAATTAAACAACAAACCTGTGACGGCAGGTAGAAGTCCTTTCGAAGAGTCATAGTTGACCTGTTACTGTTCCGGAATTGATCGGTTCCCAAACTCAAGAAGAACAAGGTACGTGCAAGGTGTCGTTACTTAGTCATGCCTGACCCCCAGGACCTCCTCGCTTAGATATACTCATCCGAAGAGCTGGGTTTCTAACCCCGAATACCTGGCTTTGAATGTAAGTCTCTTGTCAACGTGCACCTGGTACTTGGGTGACGTTTAGTCTTCTCTAGTCATCGTCGCTCACAACACAGGCTGCCCCGTATCGCTTACGAACTTCGCCGCACCAAATTGCACTCTGTGACTTTCACCACTGAATTTTGTCTCTACTCTGCGCATGGCCGGTACCAGAGTGCGCATGGTGCTTGTAGCTCTACCCTCCTCACTTACCGAATTACTTGGCTGATCCTTGTCTCACTTTTTAGACGGACCTATGGTTCCAGGTGGAGAATATTTTGCGCGAATCCGGTCCGCGCCGATCATTCCATCCTCGAATGTCTCACTTTGTGGTATTTGAACCTCCATCGATTATCCACGAGGCACTCGGCGACGCTCTCATCCTTATTTCAACTTTCATAATTATATTTATTATCAGCTTGCTACTGTATGGTGAGTTATCATGATTGTTCTCAAATTTTCCGTGACTAAATGCTAAACTCCAAGTGCGCTTGCCAGTGTGCTATATGTGCTAAGCGGCAGCATGACGGACTCGAGATGCAATACAAGTGGGTTATCTGTGCTTGTGATGTTGTGTTGCTTGTGGGGAGAGCGCGGGGCAGGTATGTCATAAAATGATGCTTCACTTGCATGTTGATAATCGAGTGCCGCAGTCAGAGAACTATACGACGAGACTCGGCAATGTTCTGAGTTGTCTGCGATCAGTGAGTGGCGGTGGGGACTGAATTATCGTGGGTTGGTAGTCTATGATGCGAGCACCTGGTACTAATGCAAATGACAGGGCACTAAATGTGCTGATTTGCGCTCGAGATGGTGGTTTGTGGAGCGAGAACAACGGCAGTCCAACTACTGGCTCTTTGACACTTGCTTGTTGGACCAGTTGACATCACCAGTATCAGGATGCAGAGGTGCTGCATGTTGTACTGTCATGACAGCAGGCATCAGTTGTGGCATGCACTGTGGCTGGTTTTGGAGGCATGCCCTGCGTCGCATTCACTATATGTGAAGAGTGCCGGTTCTGTTGCACTCGAGCTGATGAAAATTAGCTAGCGTTTAGAGTCCCAATATAAATTCGTACTTTGTCGCATAATGCACTGTTTTGCGCAGTTGAATATAAGTTGCGCCTTGGTCTCTAGTTGATACACCAAATGTGGTGTGAACGTCCATACTGTTCGTTGCTCCCTGGTCGTATCTCATGCCTTTCATGATGCCAGCTAATAGAGTCAAGTGAATGCCTTCGCGATACGCATTACGATGAGATTGCTCATTGCCGTTGGTCGTTGCAGGTGATGCTTTCCAAAAAGCGAGAGGTATCAGGCTTGCTGGCTGATATATTGCCGGAAATGCAAATTTCGTGCCTTCGAGCTTATCTTTCAACCATGCTGATGATGCATCAATTTTTACGAAGTGATTCATGAATGATAATTCACCTGCAGCTTTTGGACCACCATCACGAATGATATCCAATGTCTTCTGAATGTCTGGATGGGGCTCAGATGTTGCCAAGCTCAGCATTGCTGCATATACTTTGTCCGAAACATGGGTATGAAGGGCATGAACATTTCTTTTATAATGTGCCACACAAAGCTGATAGAATTGACGGAGATGATCATAGGGCCCCAGATCGCAGAGACGACACTGCGACTCATATGGACATAACACTGTAAGGGAGCGATGTCTTCTTAGATAGATGATTTATAGATGAACACCTACAAAATGAAATATCTCCATGGTCAGCGATTCAGACAAATACCAATGACTGATAACGTGGTTGTTCATGGGTGGCCTGTCAGTATATCCAAGCTATGGTCAGACAAAGGTACTCTACGATATCAGTCTAGAAACACTAGTCAACCCAGCGATATGGTGTTGACTAAAAGAAACAAAGAAACAGAAAAAAAAGAACCAAGACTAAGCACAATCACTGGTGCTACACAGAAATAAGAACTAAGACTAGGCACAATCAATGGTGCTATATTCTAAACTTACTATGAAACAATCATGCGAAGATGTATTGGTCACTCCCACAACACAAACAGGTAGGATCAAAGGTCAAGACTTGTCAAAAGCTTCCGTAGAACTCTTAGCCTAATATTGAATCTGCTGCCAAGGAACTCACGATGAGTATTAAACAGAATCAGAAACGGACGTCCTTGGATTTCAATACCAAGTCCCCTATTCAATAGCTAAAGCCTATCTGACAAATAACAATCCTGGCTCAGTATACTACTCAGATGTGTGAGGTCAAGCGGATAATAATCAACTTCTGAAGTCTCCCCACTAAGCTACTCTGAGCCTTTAGTGGACGTAGAGACAACACGAAGAATCCAAAGATAAGGCTCAAATGTATTCGCTACAATCAAAAGTATGTTAGTATCAGCAGCAAGAAACAAACACTCAGTATATATTCAGCTAAAATCTATAACACGTTAGTGACACAATAATAAACGAGCACTCAGACTGTTAGCTTTCAATGGGTGGAGAGAGTGAAACAGATAGAGTGAAACAGAACCCAGACTAGTGAAACAGAGATAAGGAAATAGATCCCAAACTAAAAGAAATAGATCCCAATCAAAAAAGAAATAGATCCCAGACTAGAGTGAAATAGATCCCAAACTTAAAAGAAATAGATCCCAATCTTAAAAGAAATAGATCCCAATCCTAGAGAAACAGAGATAGAGAGATAGAAACAGAGACACGTGCACACAAACACAAACACTCAGAAAAAAAACAAAAGACTTCTCAAAACAAATAACTAGGCCTTGCAGGTTGTTGAGCACAGTGAGCTCAATGGCTCCTACTGTCTCATCAATGCACCTGACAATGTTGAACAACTCTTCGTGGTTGTTGCTGATGCTGATCACACACAAACCTCACTCGCAATTTTATTAAGGGTGACTCTAGGAGTCAGATTGATTGCATTTCAGGCCAAAATGGAGGTCCTATATAGACAAATCTACGTGGCTGTGCTAATTTACTCCCGCGTACCTAGGTATATTCAATTTTCGTTTTCTCATGTACCTAGATATACTACATTATTTGTCATAGATCATAATATCTGTGTGAATCGTACGTAGGTGAACATGATTTGTCAGGCTTAGTCATAGATCAGCTGACTGTGGTAAGAAAACATGGTTTACATAATATGTTGAAACTTGTTTGTATTTGATGTTATTTAGAGACGTAGCATATGTCATAAAGCAAAACCGGGTAACATATGTATTTAAAGTTTCCTGGAAGTTCCTGCAAACAAACATATGCGGAAAGTATTTTTCATGGAAGCTTCAGATGCGTGAGAATCTAGCTGAGTCATCTTCGAGCCAAATAACACAAAATTCATTCCATGCAAAATTCCCGAAAAATATTCACTAACACTGCACGGTCATGCACTGGACCAGTTTGGTGCAGGTCAGCGAGACAATTGCACACAGTACATTCCCAAACCTATGATGTTATTAGTTATTCACAAAAACTGTCTGCATGGCTGCTACACGCACCTAACCCTTGACCTTTGTGGCTATCAGCAATCACCGTCTCGAACCTGCAGCCATGGATATGGTTGAATGAAACAGGCAACCCAGTGTCAGTGGATGCAATCTCAAAAATATGTTCGAAGAGAATGAGATGAGCTTTAGCACTTTGCGATGTTGTAAATGCTCTGCCACTGACGACGGCTGAGAAAACGAAATGTTAATGCACAGAAGTATAAACAATGTGGTAAGATTTACATTGTTGGTGCTCGGTGTTCCACAACTCGATTTCAAACTCTTGCCATCCTTGTGCACACTTAAATGATGTATCGATGGACAGGCACGTAGCTTGCATGAGGTGCTGTGACATATGTGGTGTCATGCAGATGACAAGTTTGAGTGTTGCTCCCCGCTCAATGATGTGCGACTCTGCACAGCGCACATAGCATTGTTCCAGAGGTAGCTTTGCATGCTCCTCAGCAAGGAGACGTGCACCTGGTAATTTCATGTCAGTATAAGCAGCAGAGATCTAGTAGCAATACCTGCCTTCAAATCCAGTTCCACTGGGATACTTTGTAGACCTCAGAATATTGATGAGACGCCGTACATGATCGAGATTGACCAATGACGGATGAAGATCTTGTAGTGTTGCATCACGGCCATCTGGAAAGTCCCAGCCAAGTATTTCATGAAGGCCCTGGATGAATGCTGTGTCCAAATAGATTCGACGTGGTGTTGCATCTGCTAGTTTCCATTTCATGAGTGAGAGAAGCTCATGAAATATTCCGATAAGTGGTGTTGGCGTTTTGACAGGTGCAGGAGGTGGGTGTGAGTGCGGGTTGCTGCAGAGGACAACTATGCGTGGGCAAGCTACAAGATCATGGGGGACATAGATACTGAATTTTGCGGTGCAATTATGTGTCCACTTCCGCAGGATGCCTTGTGTTACAAGAACATCTAGACGCTTGGGCCCCTACTATTTTTCTCCTGATCCTCCTCGTATCAGCCCTTGCATCATACCCTTACCCCGACCTTACCCTTGTCATCCTCGTCATCCTCGCATTCCCTTTCGCCCTCTACCTGTCGCTTCAGCAAAGCCAGTACATTTGGCCGGATCCTTTCGCTGACGAAGCATACCCATGCTCCGTTTCACCACCTGACTGATCCTGCGGATAGTCCCCTTGCCCTTACCATCTGGATGGTAACCTATGACACGATGCATGACGCATCCCCTTTGCCCTATTTTCCTTTCTTGATCTCTGACTCAGTGCGCAGTCGCACATGCGACTTATATTTAGATCCGCAGTTGCACGATCGTGCCCCTGCGTGTTTCACTTCTCATTCTGATCTTTGACTCACTTTCTTATCCAGCACGTTCTGCCTAGATCGAACGTGCCTTCCTATTATGGTCTTACCCTTTACCGATTGCCTCTCCCGGTAGTACGAGTTATCATCCACTAATACGTCTCCTGTCCTCTATATAAACTCGCTACCATGTACCATATTCCCTAACTTGAATCTACTTGGTTCTTGACCTCCTACTCTCACAAGAGTGATCCTTCTGCCTCGCCAGCAGTCTATATTCTATCTTCTTATCTGCTCTTCGCGGATAAGCCTATAGTCTCGACCTTTACTCATCGACTTCGTCAACGAGCAAAGCCCCTGTTAACTAGTCGGACTTCTGTCCTTCTAATTAACGACGATCCTTACGATTAACCTTCGGGTGTCGTAAGCCTAGGCCGATATAGCTTATCGTCTCGCAACCGCGTGACATAAGCTACCCGATTTGGACATAGGCGTCAAATCGTACTTGCCGAAGACACGCCAAGTACGACCCCTAACCTTGGGCTAGCCCAAGGACGTCCACAGACTGTTGACGACACAAGCTCTGTTTGAGCGTCGCCAACAGATACCATCCAAGTCGTAACACCTTGTTTGAGCTTGCTGTCTGCTTGACGGTGGAGGTATGCTAGTGCACAAAGATGAATTTGACAATGTAAATACTAGAGGAAGCAAAAACTCACGACAAACTTGCCTTTGGGAGGATGGGCTTGTAACATAACTGCATGGCAAGAGTGGACCATATCCTTGTGACTTCGCTAATTGCTCACACTCTGAAATAATGATGTGGTTGTCATCAAGGAGAGCTTGCAGGTAACGTGTATTGCATTCTTGCAGATTCCGTATGAACAGGTGGGTGCGGCGAGTGTGTGAGCGCAACTTGCAGCTGTTACATATCAGTCAGACTATTGCAAAAAGAATTCACAAATAGACTTACTGGACAAATGGCTGATTATAGGCATCGAGCTGCATGATAAGTTTTCCGCTACACCTGGGCTTCTTGACTCGACGACTCGACGGCAAGCAATCCATACCATCTGAATTATCGTCAAAGGTCGCACTGTTGACATATTCATCAGCTGAGATACCATCTGGCTCATCCATCACACTCTCAACAAGGTGGTCATCAATGCCATCTATTGCAGAGCAGCCCCGTTCGTACAAGGCCATGTATAATGCCAGTGTTCGTTCAAAGATTTCCCTACTAGCAATGCTGGCAGGACTGTTCGAATCTGTCTGAGACACAGTCTGAAAATGAGATGAAATGACAAAAATATTAGTAGAGTGATGTGTTGCCAAGATGTCGCGCTTATGTGCTGAGCAAATCTTAAGGCCTCTACCTGAATAGATATGTGAGAGGTATTAACCAACAAAGAAAAAAGACTCGTACAAGATGTTTTGAGGTTGGCACATGAAACAGGGTGTCCTTGAGCATTGCGAAGCATAAGACATTGACTGATTATCTGTCCCCCATGTCCATCACCCAAGGAGTACTGAAAACTTGACTGAGGACGGAGAAAAGACTCGGAAGTAGTTGGATCAATGTGGAAGATGTATGCGACAGATTTGTTCTCATGTTGTCCAGTTTGTGGATATTCAATGATGGCACCAACCAGATGTTCGATGACAGAATGTGCAGAGGTCCTGCATGTGACATGATGAAGTTCTTGTACACGTTCTTCATCTGTAAAAGGTCGTGCTGTTACGACTTGGATGGTATCTGTTGGCGACGCTCAAACAGAGCTTGTGTCGTCAACGGTCTGTGGACGTCCTTGGGCTAGCCCAAGGTTAGGGGTCGTACTTGGCGTGTCTTCGGCAAGTACGATTTGACGCCTATGTCCAAATCGGGTAGCTTATGTCACGCGGGTGCGAGACGATAAGCTATATCGGCCTAGGCTTACGACACCCGAAGGTTAATCGTAAGGATCGTCGTTAATTAGAAGGACAGAAGTCCGACTAGTTAACAGGGGCTTTGCTCGTTGACGAAGTCGATGAGTAAAGGTCGAGACTATAGGCTTATCCGCGAAGAGCAGATAAGAAGATAGAATATAGACTGCTGGCGAGGCAGAAGGATCACTCTGGTGAGAGTAGGAGGTCAAGAACCAAGTAGATTCAAGTTGTGGAATATAGTACATGGTAGCGAGTTTATATAGAGGACAGGAGACATATTAGTGGGTGATAACTCGTACTACCGGGAGAGGCAATCGGTAAAGGGTATAATCATAACAGGAAGGCACGTTTGGTCGAGGTAGAACGTGCCTGATAAGAAAGTGAGTCAAAGATCGAAATAAGAAGTGAAA
Organism: Suillus bovinus; assembly: GCF_016758785.1. Taxonomy (NCBI): domain Eukaryota; kingdom Fungi; phylum Basidiomycota; class Agaricomycetes; order Boletales; family Suillaceae; genus Suillus; species Suillus bovinus. Next base: position 10,922 of record NW_024542215.1, read on the forward strand.
CACGCAGAGGTACGATCGTGCAGCTGCGGATCTAAGTATAAGTCGCATGTGCGACTGCGCACCAAGTCAGAGATCAAGAAAGGGAATAGGGCAAAGGGGATGCGTCGTGCATCTTGTCATAGGTTACCGTCCAGACGGTAAGGGCAAGGGGACTATCCACAGGATTAGTCAGGTGGTGAAACGGAGCATGGGTATGCTTCGTCAGCGAAAGGATCCGGCCAAATGTACTGGCTTTGCTGAAGCGACAGGTAGAGGGCGAAAGGGAATGCGAGGATGACGAGGATGACAAGGGTAAGGTCGGGGTAAGGGTATGATGCAAGGGCTGATACGAGGAGGATCAGGAGAAAAATAGTAGGGGCCCAAGCGTCTAGATGTTCTTGTAACACGTGCAGGAGGTGGGATATAGTATGTGCTGATAGCAGCATTTAATCGGGCATGTTGGATAGCTGGTGCAGTCCCAGTGCAGAGATGAAGCGGCATTGAAGCAACATGAATATCTGTTGAAGGTGAAGGTGATGGCGATGGTGAGACTGAATCCAAGTCACGAGGTGACAGTCCAGCACTTTCAAGGAGAGCTTGTGCATTCTGAACAGCAGAGCGCTGAAGTTCAGTAAGGTGTGACATACCACTAGATATGCCAGTTCTACGCACCTCTTAATATATGGTCAACAATGTTTGGACTTTGATTGTGCCGGCCAATGTTCAGACACTTGAGACTCAAGAGCACCACAAGGTTCATGACTCCTGGATAATTTCCTTGTTCAGACATCATTAATATCATTTAGTGCTTCCTGTGAGCGTTCAGCAACCATCACTACGACATTGGTCTTTTGATGATCGTGTTATCAAACACAGAATTGCTGTCACGTTCTCAAACTCAAAGTTACCAGCATTGGCCAGGGCCACTGTGCCACAGTGTGACAGTCACTCACTTTGTTGCATTATTGAATGTGAAGTTGCCAGTCTCAATTTCTTTTTTGATGGCTTGTTGGTGGATGAAGGTCTGTCGTATTATCAAACACGGAATTGCTGTTGTGTTATCAAACTCAAAGTTACCAGCATTGGGAACCACTGCACAATAGTCACCCAATCCATGACACTCCATTGCAACGGTCACTCACTTGCCAAAGCCTACCCTGCTTCAAAGTCCATATTGTCCCTTACTGCTGCACCGCTTATCATCTCTCGCACTCAATGAACATCACTGTGACACCACCTGGGCCTCCATCAAGGCAACAGATTTAGCTACCAGGGAATTTTGTGAAATTGTGTGCCGCTTGACTCTGATGCAAGTCACTAACAGTGTCTTTCCAGGGTCTTCAATTGAGACTCTCAGATGGGCTGTACTGTGGCCATCAGTGGGGGACTTGCAGTTTTTTCGTTTCAAAAGGTCAGCCAGGTAGTACTATATAAGAGCAATGAATACCACTCATCCACTATCTTCTCCTATATTCCGCTTCATCATGAAAACCTATCCAGAAAATTTCCGTGTATCCCGAGCCCTCCAGTGTGCCAACACAGAGCTTAGTATTTTCTCCCATGAGCTTGGTGAAATGGTTTCAATAGCATAGTGTGTCACAATTTTATTGTTTTGCTCATCATTAGCTGACTTGTAGTTAGCCCAATTAACAGAGTCACCAGGGATCGTATTCTCGCTCGCCAGCTCAAGGACTGGGTTCTCCGTCGCAGGGTTATCTGGGAGTGCTTTTGTGCTCTCGTGATGGAGCAATGCACTCCAGTGCGCTTTGAAACTAATGATTGGGGCCATTCAATGGCATATTGCCATCAATCTCTGAGCCACTGTGGCTTTTCCTGTATGTGTTCTCTCTGTCTCCTCATATTTAATGTATTTTAACATGTTTTTCAAGTAAATCTTAGTGAGGCTTGAGATACTGCTCTTCTCGAGTCTAGGTATACACATGTTCTTACACGGGGTATGTCATTTCCTGCAGCATGCTTTGATGTCTTTCTGCTCACCCTTATTACTCACAACTAGCGTATCATAACCATCATCAGCTGATAGATCTGTGTGATTTGGTGTTGTGAGTGCACCATGACCAAGTTGCAGCAACACCCAATGGACATGTAGAACTTTTTCCATACTTCGAGGATTATTGCGGCACCCCAACAAACTCAGCATTGGTACAGCCTCAGCGAGGTGGCGCTGTTCGTACTCGTCGTCAATTTTCAGGTAAATAAAGTTACATTTGAACAATAAAATACTTTGACACTGATTCTGCCACAGCTACACATAAGATATTACTACAGCATCAAATCCGCCGCCCATCCATCACTCTCAGGCTCCCTAGTGTTGCTGATGATACACACATCGAGCTCGCAAGTCCAACATCTTTGAAGGAGCAGGACGTATTGCATTCACTTGCAGAGGGCAGAGGGATAACACCCTACGAGCATATTGGGCTGTTAGAGTTGTGTGGAAACTGTCAACAAATGTTTGCAGCGAGTGCATTGCGGGCACACATATTAACGTGCTCAAAAGATTGAATGTTATATAGTGCCTCGGTCTGGCTTATTAAATGTTTCATGTTACATGTGAGCGAGGAGGTCCTGGGGGTCAGGCATGACTAAGTAACGACACCTTGCACATACCTTGTTCTTCTTGAGTTTGGGAACCGATCAATTCCGGAACAGTAACAGGTCACTCATTACTCCCTTTCAAACTTTAGATGACGGCACAACGATAACTGAAGAGCTCCTTTGCAATGTTAACCAGATACAAGCCTAGTTGTGATTGAAAGAAATCCGGGGACTTCATACAAACACGTGATATTATATACTAGGGAGTGTACGGAGTCCATGATAAAATAGAATAACAAATAACAAGAAAATAAACATACACTTGAACATACGGTCCTCGGCTACTGATGTTAGCCGAGTCTGGAGCGTTCTAGTCCTTCGATCGTACCCGTGTGCGGCTGAACCTTTTCGTAACCGCCACAAAACCCTACAAGTTGGCTCTTCAAGTTGGCGGCACATACACCTTGCAGCTTGCTGTGATCTGGCACATTATATGGTGTTGCAGACCACAATTAGCAACTGACCATATTCTTGCAGGTCACGATGAATGACTACAAGGCCTCGAAGGAGGCTTTTGTCTCTGGAATGACTGGCTCAACAGTATTTCATGTAAATATGATAAGCGGTGTTGCATTGGTGCGTATTTCTACGTGTCTTTCCACTTCAGCAAGCTAACCATCTTTAGTCCTCGATCGCCCTTCATTCAGCACTGCGTTCGCGTGTTCAAGCATTTGGATCCCCATATTTCTTGGCAGAGTTTGTGATACTTGCCATGCCTCTGTTATTGTCTATGACATTGTCCGCGGAAGCTCCTGGTGCATTGTCTTTCCTACTACTCGTACCAATGCTTGTTTTACTCCTTCTGCCCCCTCTTGAAAGAGGCACACCTTTACCGGCTGAAAGTCGGGACGAGCTGGCTTCGCAAAATGGAAGAAGTTGAGCAGACACTCCACCGGCACACTCATCTCAATCCGAGTCCATCAGACCCTTGCCTGCTTTGACCATTTACCATGCTCATATGATGTTGATGACAATTCTGTGTATTCTCACTGTTGATTTTTCAGTGTTCCCCGTATTCTAGCAAAGTGTGAGACATATGGTGTTTCTTTGGTGCATCTGGAACATATATCATGTTCTTCAATTTTCACACAATTTGATTTATAGATGGACATCGGTGTTGGCTCGTTTGTATTCTCTCAAGGTGTGGTGTCTGCGATTCCAATCATCAAAGATATATCCTACCTCCAGGCTCCGATCCTTCCTAAACTCAAGTCTGTCTCCCATAAGATGATACTTATCATCGTGTTAGGCATTCTTCACGTTGTGCTCGTGAAAGGCACCAAATATCCTGTAGGGTCTTACATAGACTTCATGTCACACCCACCACTTAACAGCTACAACCAGGAACATGTGACAGAGTACGGCGTACACTGGAATTTCTTCCTCACACTTACGCTCTTGCCTATCATTGAGGTCTTGTTGCATCCCATCATCTTGCATATCCCCGTCGCTCTGCTGGGTCTCTGGATTGGAGTGTGTAAGTGATAGTCAGGCCGTCCATAAGAAACTTGAATCAGATGCCTGCTTAAGACACCTGGAGGAATGAAAGACTTTCTGCTCAACGCTTCATGGAGTAACATCATTTCAGCGAACAAAGAGGGCTTGATCTCCTTGCCGCATATAACTTGTTACTCTCATAGGATATGCACCTCTTAATCCCTCTCCACCAGGTTATGTTTCGACCCACATACTCGGCTTGTCCTTAGGAACTGTCATACTTCCTCCCTCCCCTTCATTTTCCCGGAAGCAGCAGCAGTTACTCGACAGGCCATCCTCTCACTGACCTAGCAAACTTGATCCTTCAGCACCCAGACAGAGTGCAAAGATCATCATTGAAGTACTCTCATATTCAATAGTTTGGTGGATGCTTCTGGCTTTTGTGAGGCTTCAATTAGAATGGCCCGTTCTCTGTAAGAAATTAGGAGTGATTAAAGGCAGATAAACCAATCAACCTTGGAACAATCCGACCATAGAAGAACATCCAGGGCCGCCATTCAACCTGTGAAGGCAGTTCAGAGGTGCGACTTAATTCAGGTACTTAGGCGAACAGCTTCCCAGCAACTTACCATAGAGTGAATGGGGCTGTTTTAGGTGAATTTCTAGACTCGAAGAGCCAGAACCACTGTGTCCCAAGTCAGAATATATCCAGAGCAGCTGGCAGGGAACGGAGATATACCATGGACATGTTTGTTCCAACCTCAATATAACCAGAAATTTGGTTCACATTTGGAGTTGTTTCACAGATTCCTGAGTTCTTGACAAAACGAATGCCAGTTGCATTGTGAGCCTCGGATTGAAGCTCGACGTGTCCCGCTTCCTGGGTCACGGTAGTATCAAGATCGTCCTTGACAAGAGAGACAGCGCGAGTTATGGATATGCTAGCTGCCAGTAATAGCGCAACGCCAGCTCGAACAAGTGTTCTCAGAAACATGCTAGTAGTGCACACTGAGTGGCGAGATCTAAGAATTTTTTCACGGCCAATTAACTTCTGATATTTATAAAGTACCAGACACTTTAGCTAGGCATTAGTATCAAGCGATTGAAGGCAAGCGCTCACATAATGGCGGCGATAAAACCGAGATATGGCAATGTCATTCTGTTAGCCGTGCTTGAGTGGTTTTAGATTGCTTGATTCAACCGTGGCTGGCAAAACCCACTGTATCGGCTAAAAACCAAGACTTGCCGGCATGCACACGATCAGCAGCCGCTGGTGTGCTCCGAGCTACTTGTAATTCCAGGGTAGACTCTTAACCATTCTGCCTACGGGCATTTTTTGAGATGGTGTGATCTTTGACGTAGGCAGACTGGTTAATCTCGAAGAGATTTGGCAGGGAAGCACAGAATTTGAAGGTTTTCCGATAGCACATGAACTTGAGTATTGAACTCCAGATAGGACATTACAATGATACCATTTTATTAGTGGTGGCCAGGTCCAGTTCTGAACCGCGGTTCGAACCTGAACTGTTTTGAACCTGACCAAAGTCTGGTTCAAGGTTCGGGCAATAGGGGGAACCGGACTGTTGGTCCGGTCTGCAGTTCGAGGCCTTGCAGAATTGCAGAACCAGTTCTGAACAGGTTCGAACCACTGCAAGGCCTTGATGCTGTCATGGGTCTGTTAGTCGATGTTTTTGTACTTCCCAACGAGAACCGGACCATAGTCAAAATCTAAAATATCAAAGTCCAAGTTTTGCATGGCCATGACTGGATGCTACATGCAAAGTCATCAAAAATACTTTGATCAGCAAGGTGGGAAGACGCACGGTATTGATCATATGCCAATATGCACAATCAATATGCGCTGGTCCAAAGGTATGTCTTGGTTAGAACCTAGCGAATACACCGCTCGGTGCAGCACCCGAGCAGCTCATTTAGAGTTCATTGTGCCATCCCCACAAAAGTTTTTGTAGAATGCCTTGACTAAGTGCTCCACCGTACTATCATTGACCTTCCATAATGTTCCAATAACGCTCTTGACACCGGCAAACTGCAAGCCAGCCGCTAGGTGTATCACTTCATCAGGAGTATTACGGTCACCCACTGTGGTCTTGCAGGCAGAAAGAAATGCAAATTGATGCCGAGACAAATCTGTTTGTGTGATGTCAAGGAGTGAAAGCGGCTCGTTGTGCATAAGAAAGGCCAACTTGAAGGGTTCGGCAATGTTCTGTGTCCCAGACACGCAAGATGGAGCCAAGTATTGTCTCACAATGCGCACAGTGCTCTCGATTTGGTAGCATCCACACTGGTGATCTTAGAGAACGAAACAGCTGGGGGAGGGGGCAGAGGGTTTCACACTAATTCCAGTTCAGGCTCCACAGCATCCAAAGTGAATGAGGCACCGGCTGGGTGATCCTGACCAACAGCAACAAAGGGTACTGAAGGGGACCTTTCATTACTTCTGCGAGCCTTAATCAGCGCGGTGAGCGATGGCGTGTATGAAAAGATGTAGAGCTGTGAAAGGAACTGTCCTTGTTGCCTGTACTCGCCAGTGGTGTGCAACAGCAAGAAATTGAAGACAGATCTCGGCCACCACCATATTCGAGAACCTCATGGTGCAATTCCATCTAGATTCTCAACCACCAGGCGGACAACATCATCCCACAACTCCATCAAGGCTTTTTTGAGCGCTGGACTATCTGTGCGATGGAGTTTGTCCATCAATATCTGGAGCTTCTCAATGCTGGTAGAGAGTTGGATGTTGATTGGAGTTTGCTTGTGTGAGATGATAATGACATAGCAAGATGACTTGCTTCCAATGAGCACTGATGATAGGCCCTTCACGAGCTGCATCTTGAAGATCGGAGAATAAGGGGGGGAGGATGTTCGGTTCAGTTCTTGGTTCGAACCCTCACTGAACCGGAACCAGGACCATTATTGGACTGAACTGATGGTCTGGTTCATGGTTCTGTTTACTGAGAGGACCGAACCATAGGTCCGGTTCTTGGTTCTCTGAATTTCCTAAAGAACCGGACCGAACTGGACTTTTCCATCACTACATTTTATGCGCTTTTCCCGCAGATATTGTACTATCATCAGCCATCTGAACCTCTGGCATGGACCATGGACCACCCTGTCCTCAGCGAAGATGGAGAAGTTCTAGCTATCCCGGAAATACTCCGTGACTTGCAGATGATAGTAAATGATAGGGTAGACAAATTCATTGTTTCTACAGGCAGATCCAGAAAAGTAAAACTCACATGATCTTTTGCAAAAGCTTCAATGGTGTGACAGTGATTGTTATCTTGTTGAGAGAGAGCAGCAAGGGAAGAACCATTGCCAGTGTTGTGCCCGTGGTTGTTTCGTTCCTTTTGCAAGAAATTTGAGTTGGCCTGGGGAGAAAATGTCTACAATGTTCTGGTGCTGGGATGTCTAAGGGATCGAAATCCGTCGGAGGATTTTCAAGTGCATCTAGCGCTCGCAGCAAGGGACATTGCGGAAACAGAAACGCCAAGGCCGCAATCATAGCATATATGCATGAATAGTAGGCACGAAGACTGCGGCATACTGGTACATGGGTGTTCAGTACTGCTGGCACAATTGGCAACCAAATGTTCAAACTCCGTGCTTCCTCCGCCAAATCTCTCTGAGGCTCAGGCTATTCAAGAGCCTCAGGGTGTGTGCTAGTCTCACCTCGAAAAGGTAATCAATCGGTGTCACGTGCCCTCCCGTGGCCTTTCGGCTGAGTGCCACCGTAAATTTCTTGACATAAGTGATGTTAACGGCGTAAGGTGGCCTCATGTACATTTTTTCCTGAGCAGGTTCCTCTTGGATTGCCTTCATCAACCTCTCTCTGATGGGCCATTACCATGGCATTTTGATAATTTCGTCCTTCTATATAATGATATATGCATGTGGTTAGCAAATATGTTCCCGCACCTTCGTGCATCTACCAGGCTGTAGACAGCTGCAGATCTTATGGCTTCAAATATGTCATTGGATGCTGCATGTTTACTGTCGTTAGCACTGGAGGGCATGGCATATGGTGAGCACCACAAACAGTCCCTTCGTCCTATGCCCACTGAGCTAAAGTCACTTCCCTAGGTTTTTCAATCCTCATGTTTATCGGTACCATGTGGGCTTTGACCTACAAACAACGCATACAGGATGTCAATCGCACAATCATTGTGGTGGCCATCCTGCTGTTTATATTGAGTACTGCTAGTGATGGAAAAGTCCGGTTCGGTTCGGTTCTCCAGGAAATTAGGAGAACCATGGACTGGACCATCCAAACTATATATAAAAATTTCGTCAAGAAAAATTATATTGAAACATGCCCAACAACAGATGGCATCATGTAATACTAAATGCTACTTTCACTCGCTTAGTACTTGTGCTCAGCACTTGCACTCTCCTGGCTTGCATTGGCACCTGCATGTTCTGAATCAGACCCAGGTGTCATACAGGAGTACAATCGCAGTGCGACTCATGAGCTGCCGCCTCCAGACAATACGAAGACTTTCTATAGCTTTCCTGTGTATGGTCTCATTTGCAATTGCGTGTCTTTTGTTTTTGCATTCTTTCTCTCATTTTCCTTGATTTTCCTTCCTGAGCAGAGAATCACACATCTAAACAACGTCATAGCGATCAATCCTGGCTAATGCTACACAACCTCCAGTCCAATGACGTCCACCTGCTCATCAGGTACTCCATGGTTTTTTCGATGGAGTCTCACCAGCTTACGTGCATCATCACTATCACTTCAATTTCATTGTCTTGACCTCTTTGTTCTCAGTCCTCTGCACAAGGCCATTCCCACTCCTCAGAACCGCAAAGAAGCACACTTCTCAGGTATTTATTCCACCACCACCACAGCTCATCCAGTGCCCATGATACAGTTACTGGTGATTCTACCCTTGTTTATGCTGATGCATTCCAAACTATTCTTTTTGCATTATGTATGATATGGATACCAAATGTTTCGTCATCTCCGCCTATAAGTACTACACTTAAACTACATACTGAGACTTCTCCCCACAGGTGACGGGTTGGAGTCTGTATATTGTTAAGCATCGCAACAATCATCAGCGTCATCTCCAAAACTGTCCAAATGTCACAGCACATGACATTACCTGATTAGGCATTTTGAAATCAACCAAGTGTTACGAGGCCACCTGACTGTCACCGCTTACTAAGGTGCTGTTTGGACAGCGAACCCTGGTTCGAAAATTGCGGTTGAAAACAACACATGATGATGGCACGTGTTGCCAGGTGCCTGTCAACAACTGACTAATCTTTGTCATATACACATACCTTTGATCATTTTATCACCGTCGAAATGTCTGATAGATCCAGCAATGGATCTACTCACTCCCTGCGCTCCCAAGGTACTCTTGAAGCAGCGGCAGCATCTGGAACATCCCGTAAGGCCCCTGCAGTGTGGTCAAAGGCAGAGGAAACTGCCTTTCTTGAGTTTCTCTTGAAGGCCCTTCCTTCCTCAGGCGATGGGGGCTTCAAGATGCCCACCTTTAATCAGGCAGCTACCCACCTTAAGGAAAAATTTACACAGCAGAGGGGCGCAGAGAAGACTGGTCTAGTTTGTAAGAATAAATGGACAACAGTGTGTCTAGTGAGCCTTTCTGCCACCACCAATGTCATTATATATCTTTATAGTTAAAGAAAGCATATCACAGTGTCATTGAGATAAAGTGCACTTCGGGTTTCACATGGAGTGATGAGCATGGAGTAGGTATTGCCGATCGAAAGGATGATGTCTGGGCACGGTTTACCAAGGTAAGTACTGCAATATATCTCATGCTATCTAATAACATTATCTTTAGTCACATCCTCATGCAAAGCCCTTTATGACAAGGGGCTTTGACCACTTTGAGATCATGGAGCAGTTAATGCCAAATCAGTCGAAGGGCACACATGTTTTCTGGCCCACCACAACAGCCGTCTCATCTTCCATTTCCCCAGCAACAGAGAGTGCAGCATCGAGTGCAGCACCTCCACCACCAGGGCCACCATTATCGATCAACCCAGATCTCCTTGAGCCACCCGCTCCATCTACCTATCTTGCACCTTCTACTGAAGGCTTCACCACAGACAACTTGCCATCAGTTTGAACAGGTCCGAACCTGTTCAGAACTGGTTCTGCAATTCCGCAAGTCCCTGAACTGCGGACAGGACCAACAGTTCGGTCCTCCCTATTGCCCGAACCTTGAACCGGACTTCAGTCAGGTTTGAAATGGTTCAGGTTCAAACCACAGTTTAGAACCGGACCTGGCCATCACTACTCACGTGCGCTGTCCCATCTATACCATGATGGATGGTACAAAGTATGTAAATATTTATTGGCGCCATTATCCTGTAGTAACCTTATGGATCTCAAATTTCATGTCGCATTTGAAGCGGATATGGAGGGTTGGCCATTATTCCCCACTCTGGTCAGTGGCCTTCCTCAGCTTAGAAGGATAGGATTGAGAGGCAAGGAGATATACATCATCCTGCAGTCTACATTTTGTGGCATTATATACAACTGTTGTGCTCTAGGGCAATTGCTCCTCCTTGCTTGTTCTGCAACTTAGAACACCTAGATGTTATTGTCAACGGACAGAATCTTGGCACCTGCGAGTACATTTACTAAAACTAAGATCGTCAAGCGAAACCAAATTTGCTATTAGTTTCTTAGTATGGTTCCAGTAATGAAGCAACATGATCACATCAATCCGCCCCAAACCTGTTTCCCTTTCGAACTCAACTATCTTATAAGTACCCCAGTGATTCTCCTGCTCCCCTCTAGTAAGATTGATCAGGTAGAACATCTCCCGCTCTACACATTACCATTCATTGATACATGTACACGCTCCTGGAAAGCAATTGAAGTCATATCGGTTACTTCGTCGGAGCTGGCCACAAGCTTTGCGTGAAATTTTCTAATGCTGAAGATAAAGTGTGGTCCCAGTACAAATATCTGCATGACCAAGAAAATTTCACGAAGACCGTCAGACGTCTTGGCTCCCACAAATGAGTCCTACATAAACCATGAACAGGTGGTCATCAGTTGACACATTGGTGTACCATGAGGCTTAGAGAATAAACAGCAATGAAACTGGCATGTGCAGAACTTCAGTGAAAAAGGTGACTGCAATGATATCACAAGCCTACCTTGCAAAGTAGAATAAGTGAGTTTGTATCAACACTGTGAAGCAATCCCGGATGATCCCTCTTCCTGGTATTTGCCGCAGCTCACAGAAGTGTTTTACCGCAATCCAGACTGCAAGACACAGTGCGAGGATCTCCCATACCATGGTGAGTGGCCAAATCATTGCTATCAGAAGCAGTGGCGCCTTCATCTAAAACAATAATACACTGATAAGTGCTGGAGAGAATGAGTTCCTCTGGTATGTGTGCAATGAGCCTGGTGCATTGAAGTCATTCCTGCATGATTACCCCCTGAAATATGTCTTAGCGCATTATGGCGATCACCACGCAGGCGAGAGTGACAGCCAGAAATATGACAACAAGAAAGATAAGCATCTTCTTCGATCGCTGATACATTGCATGTAACCAAGTGATGGCGATGGCTTGCACAATGTTTGAGTCACTGAGGTGATATAATATCAAAGTAGCTCACCACCCACCATGACATTCACGACTACATACATCATAAGCTGTGCAGAGAAAAAATATTCGCCTAGAACCCTAGTCAGTGGGAGTCTTGGAGTGCGAAATGATTAACAAAACTCACAGCTATTGGAGTTATTGCATTGAATCAACATTCTGATCAAGAATATTACTCACACCTGCATAGACATCCAGTCAGTTGGATGGGAGTGGCAGACGTCAAAACAGAATACTTACTGCATTTGTCACCAAGACCAATGGAAGATTTTCTATAAGCCACCAGTCAAAAGAAACAAGGCAATGCATGCAGAGAGACATACGCAGTAGGTTCATGCTGATTGATTGTGAAAATATGACTCATCAGTGCAGCAACAATTCATTGGCTTTCACGTATGCAATGTATGGTATTTCAATATAGCGCACCTAGAATATTAAAGTCAGTTTAACACGTCAAGTGCACTTATAACATAGGCTACGGACGATGAGATATAAAATAGTCATAAAGGACCAGCGTTGGTCCCTGTGCTGAATTAATCATTGCGACCTTCTGATACGGAACTCAGCTTACCCAAACCATTTCAACCTATAATGTCATTCTAAGCAAGATCACTGCTCCGGCGATGGATAGTACGCCTACCTCTTGTCCAAATATCAGGGCTGGAACGATCATATGGATACAAATGATATTTCAGGTGGATTCGACACTCTTACTCACCCCAGTCATATATCGCAATAGCAGAGGAGGCAACTGCAAGACCGCAGCGAATGTTCAATCCCTGGATCATCAAAATGGCACTCCACGAACCTATCCAAATAATCCAATAGCTCAAAAAGATATCTGAACTATCATTAATAATTAGTGGGGTCATATTCGAGCGATGGGTACATGAATCAGTGGCAAACTTGATGTTTATGTGTCCTTTCTTCCATACTACGCAGCAGTACTAGTTAAGTCGGTGTTCACTGCTCACAAACACTAAAGAGGTTGCAAATCAGACTAAGCTCCCCGGTGTAGAAAGCTGATTTCTGCTGGGCTCAGCAGAAATTGTACTACCTAGACAACAAATATTTAGGTAGATCTTAGCACGACCTATGCTGCTATACTTGCAGAGCAAGTGCATTCGATCCTAAAGGGATTGCTAATTGGTATTAGTAGTAAAAATGTGTCAGTAATGCAAATAACAAAATGTCTGATGGTGCGAAACAATGTCCGAAGGTACTTATCCAATGTCCGAAGCCAAAGTGCGATGTCCGAGATTTGGACTTTCGGACTTCCCAATAATGAGTCGGAAACTTTATAACGAGTGTCGGGTTGCGAGCAGTATGCGCGAGTATAACGAGTGACGGAGTATGATGGTGAACAAATGATAATATTTCGCAATGCAACTAAGAACTACGAGAATATTCTGGGTGATCCGCAGAGTCGGGAAACAGCTCCTAACTACTGGATGATGATTGCTACGGGTCACTACAGAGTATTTAAGTAAGTACGTAGAAATTTGGAAAACTACAGGCGAAGATAGTAGTGATATATTTTGGGTCCGATGTCCTATGTAATAAGACACGAGGTGCTGCGGACATGTAATAACGCAGTCCGAATGTCAGAAAACGTGCATGGGATTAGCTACGCACCCAGTGAGGCTAGTTCGGATGGACAAGACATGGGATGGACAAGTGCGTGCGAAGTGCGATCAGCCAATGCAATGTCCGAAGGTCCGATACGGAGTGGCTCAGACATGTGCGAAAGTGCATCAGACATGTGCGCATATGTTTCGGGTGTTGATGTGAGTATGAAAATACGTGGTTTCGAGCCCAACGCTGCGACCATCACTACACCGGGCCCTACGGTAGCAGGAATAACCGAAGCTACTAGTAGTAATGGAGAACTGAATAATTACTTTCAAATTAATCTCTCTCTGATGGTGGCCATTACCAAGGCATTTTGATAATTTTGTCCTTCTATAGAATGATGTATATGCGTGGGGTTAGCAAATATGCCCCCACACCTTCATGCATCTACCAGGCTATAGATGGCTGCAGATCTTATGGCTTCAAACATGTCATTGGATGCTGCATGTTTACTATCATTAGCACTAGAGGGCATGACATATGGTGAGCACCACATGCAGTTCCTTCGTCCTATGCCCACCAAGCTAAAATCACTTTCCTAGGTTTTTCAATCTCAATCCTCATGTTTATCGGTACTGTATGGGCTTTGGCCTACAAACTGCGCATACAGGATGTCAATCACACAATTATTGTGGTGGTCATCCTGCTATTTATATTGAGTACCGCGGTAAGTGCTTCTTTCCTCTTACATATATTGCCATGTATTGACTTTCTCAAAGCATATCATCGTGAATATCATTCACATTGAAGATGGACTAGTGAAGTATCGCGACACATTCCAGGGTGGGCCAGTGGCAGTTCTTTGCCAATCCTTCTCAATACATATTTATTATTGGGAATGTGTTATATGGCTTGCAAACTTTACTGGGTGACGGGGTATTGGTGAGTTCATACTTTTATAGCAGCTTAAATGCCTCTAAGCTCACACAAAACCATCCGGCTGACTCGGAAGATTTATCAATGTTATGTTGTATGGCAATCAGTCTTGGTCATCATCGTACCGAGCATGCTGTGGTGCAGTGTTGCAGGTTAGTTCGCGATCATGCTCACAATTTACAATGTTTTCTGACAGTACATCGCAGTATCTGGTATTGTTAGCAACTACACTTTTTTGCAAATCAAAGGTGACTCTAGTCAAATCTACTGAAAACGAGCGTGGGGCACCTACACATTGGGTTAATGCATTTTACACCTCAACTATTGCAACAAATTTGTTGAGTTCAGGTGAGCCAAATTTTTTGGGCATGGTGTAGTGGTACACCTTGTCAGGTGTAGTTGTGTTGGGTGCAGGAGCAGAGCAGAGATAGGCTGGCGGGAGACAGCAGAGCGAAGAGGCAGGGGTGCCAGGGGGTTCGGCAGTCCCTGGGGGACTTTGGTTGTAGCTAGTCACGTGTAGCCCAGCAGACATCAGCATCTCAGTTGTCCTTGTCCTTTCCAGAATGCAGTGCTGGCGTGTCCATCTGGTGATGAGAGTGGGCAGCGACCCAGTTCACTGTCTAACAGTATAGAAAGCTCAGACTCAGGACGAATCAACTTAGATATGTGCACAAGACTTCGTGGACTCATGCCTACAGGGACACTAGCACCAGCAGAAACCCGAGTTTATCCCCCACTAGACCAACATTTTTTCCAGCATATCCAAGCAATCAAACACCATTCACTCCACGTTGTCACATCTTTTCATTACCCTGTCAACTAGAATACCAAGGGTCACCAGACTCACCCTTGAAGGAAGAAACCGGAAGCCCTACCTTCCTCCTTCAACCAGCTCACTTCACCCCAAGTCAAGACGATAGCACATCATCCTCTCCAACAACAATCTCTTCACTCACAGCAACACGTCCCATAGCACTACCCATCAGGAAACAGTCGAGTTCATCACTGTTACCTATGGCTAGCAAGAACCCACGAACAGTGCCATTGTTTTGGGGGGACTATGCAAACAAAGAAGAGCCAACAGAATGGTTCGCCCAATTCGAGCTGTCAATGCCAGCATCTTGGAACGATTCGCAGTGAATTAGCCGCTTCAAAATGCAATTAGCTCCAGGGAACATAGCGGAAGAATGGTTCCAGGACATTACAACCAGGAAAATCTTCATGTTTTCAGGCCTCAAACTCACATTCTGCAAATGTTGGCCGCCTCCCAAACAACCCAAGTACACGCAGGCACAGCAGAAGGAACAGGTCATGGCAGAGCTGCTAGAGGAGGACGAGATTGGTGTATGGGCAGAGGGCAACTACGGACACATCACTTGGGCAAGCAAAGTGTTGTGTCTTGCCCTGGGAATGGGAGATACAGCAGGACATCTAATTGAATACGTGGTCAAAGGTATACCAGACTTACTGAAGGACCACCTCAAATGTGACTACGATAGTTGGGATGACTTCATAGATGATGTGCAGAGCGTACCAAGCGTCAAGCTTAAGAGGGGTCGCAAGGATCTGGATAAGGAGCGTGCAAGGGACACAGACATCACGAGGCTCAAAGTGCAAAGTGTTCAACAACTCAGCACACCAACCTACCGAACACCATTCCGAACAGCAACACCACCCAATCCAATGTCAGCAAACATCGTAGGAAACACATATCCTTCCCTCTATCCGACCCTATCAGCCCCCACCATGAATAACCCCATGATGCCAACAGACCATTCAGTCAAAACCCAACGTAGAACCTGTACCCCGGACGTGCCAAAAGGTCATAGAAGCTGTGCAGCCAGAGGCTGGCTAGCTGTACTAAATTCACGTATATGTGGTACTGGCCAGCATGTAGAGGCATGTACAGTAATATATGACTAGCTATATACTAGGTATCAGCTATGAACATAGGACCATTGCTAGCCAGATATCAAATGAGAGAGTGCTAGGCCCGTAGACCCTGACCAGCCAGAGATGTAGGACCTGTACTGGCCAGACATCAAATGAGAGGGAGCTGGACCCTAGAACCTGTCTGGCCAGACATCAAATAAGAGGGAGCTGGCCCGTAGACCCTGTCCGGCCAGACACGTAGGACCTGTACTGGCCAGACATCAAATGAGAGGGAGCTGGACCCTAGAACCTGTCTGGCCAGACATCAAATTAGAGGGAGCTGGACCGTAGAACCTGTCAGGCCAGACACATAGGACCTGTACTGGCCAGACATCAAATGAGAGGGAGCTGGACCGTAGACCCTGTCCGGCCAGACAGGTAGGACCTGTACTGGCCAGACATCAAATGAGAGGGAGCTGGCCCTTAGACCCTGTCAGGCCAGACACATAGGACCTGTACTGGCCAGACATCAAATGAGAGGGAGCTGGCCCTTAGACCCTGTCTGGCCAGACATCAAATTAAAGGGAAGCTGGCCTGTGCCAAAACCTCTTGTTGCTTGGACATATTTTGGGCAGACTTCACTTTGAGCAGAAGAGTAATGAGAGCTGTATACTGGTGACAATATAGTTAAGATACCACAATCATCTTGTCCTTGAATGAATTCTCTGCATCCAGCACAAACTTTTCTCACAAAAGCACCTGCCGTTGTGCATAAGCTTTATGCCCAAGCTTTGTAGCTTCTTTATACCTTCTCTCCCATTTACCCATCTTATGCCTAAACCAGCCAACTGTCCAACCCATCTCATGCCAAATCAAACTTAATTCTTCTTCCCACCTTTGCCACCTAGCCTTTGCTTTTAACCAATTGACCCTATAGACTGATTCTTGTGGTAAGAATACATATGAAATATTAAGCACCACTCACATTCATTCATCCATGCATCCTCATGAAGATCACCACCATTGTTGATCCTCCAAAACCATGCTAGTCTGTCTGATCCCTGATCATATCTATTCTCTTCAGTCACTTCCTGGTTCATGGTGAGCTGGCTGGGCTGGATTTGTTGATAAACATCCCTGAGAGTTTCTTCATCCACTCCTCATCTCTGCATGGCATCCCTTGCCCTTTGGTAACTTCGAACACACTTATCTATTTTTATCTGTCACCGAAAAGCATCTTGCTTTGACCTGGTACCCATCCAGGTGGAATCTGCACTTCGGAAGTATTGACAATAAATGATGGCTTTATGACCAAGAGCCTGTTGTAATCTTTCTAGGCAATCATTTGTCTGACCCTGCCGTAACTGGAGTTCTTCGATCTGTAGAGCACCCAAGCCAAGGACCACAGCATCCTGGTGGGGCACTGATGATGGCATCCAAATACCCATCACTTCTGTAGGAACTTCATCAACGATCTCTTCTGAGGTAAACTCGACATCTACAACTTCTTCCCCTAGCTCCTCAGTATCTGCAGCGCAAAATCTGGTGTCATCCATGGGCACTGTACCTGAGTTTAATTTAATGCCCTGTGTCATGGCATTAGTTTTTTTGTGATATTTTGATATATGCACAGCTAATTTTTGCTGTTTCTCTGCGACCACAGCCTTTTGAGTAGCAGATGCATCTCTGGGAAGCTGCCAAATATCTACTCGTAATGCATCCCTAGGGCTGAATTAAAATGCTGTTGATTGTGAGGCTAATGAAATGACTCACTGCTCATCTTCCAAATTGATACCTTCAATAAGCCAAGATACTGAACCCAATTTGCTGGTATCAGCATATTCTGTTTTGGTTAATTTAAGCCTTATGTCTGCCATTGTTGGTGCTTCAAATCCTCCATCAGAATGTACACTGAAGCCAGTAGAAGCTCTCAAATGCTCACCTTTATCTATTTTTAGATTGTATATATCAAGATGAGCCCCCCGCTGTTCCATGGCTTGTCTCTCATCACTTTCCCACATGATGACTTTGTTGACATCCAAGGATTTTGTAAGATCATCAAATGGAATCTTTGTGTCATCAATGCCCTTATTTGCTCTTTTGTACTTTCACAACAGGGTCTTGACTGATAATATTTAATCAAAGTCTTATTGACACCAAATATATGACTCACCGATATGAACAAGTTTTTTCCAATTTGAATTCCGCATGTGGTCATCAAGGATTTCTTGACGGTGGGCTTGGCTCATGGAATGAGCTGTTGGGGATATCTTGTTGAAGGGAGCCCAGAGTGTCTCCAGAATTTCCCCATCAACCTGGGCAGCTCCAATAATGAAGTTCAGGCTGTATCTAGCGAAACAAGCCAGCTTATGAGCACTAAGATGAAATTTCCCCACAGCAGCCACAATCTCTGCATTTTCAGGTAGTGTTAGGCCAGGGCAGTTGTCAACACGATCTGCAAAGTGAAGGTTCCACTGACACCCCACATCATAAATCACCAGGGAGGTATCAATTCAGTTGGCAGCGTATTTAATACCCTCACATATGGAGTAATCAACATTCATTTGGCTTAACATAATTTTGTCAGCATATTATGTCATGATGCAATAAATCAAAGAAGACTTGCCGTTCACCCTTCTGAAAGTCTACTACTGAGTGGGGCACAAAACATCTGTGCCTAGCACAAGCTGTGGCACCCACCCCAGTGGCTCGAAGGTTGCTTTGATTTGCATTTGCTGCATTGACTGCCCGATGGTTGCTACACGTGGACCTCTTCTCACACATTGAGACACTGAAAATGAAAAATGAATTAGCTGACTCACCTCTTTGCTTTCCATTGCTGAGGCCAAGTGAGCTTGATAATGAGCATCAGCCACCATATAACCTGAACCATCTGAGAGGAAGATGTCTAGTTCAGGCTGACGCATGTTCATATGCTGAGCAGTGAAGTTCCCATCGATGACCAATCTCCTTATAATCAGCCACCTGCAATGCACAATTAGCCTTGTTTAACCTTAGAGTCTGGGCTTGCATCCAGTTTGCTCTGGGGCAGCATTATGTCTACCCTAGGTAGAACTAAGGCTGGCCAGCTTCCTTTCCCAGCTAGACTGCTGGCCAGGATGCTAGCTGGCAGCCATAGTAGCTGTACCGGCCAGACCATTTAATAATTAAACAACTTGCCTTTCATACTTCTGCTCCCAAAGCAAAGACATATTGATTCCTGGCTGCAGACAAGAAGGGCAAAAAAGAGCAAGATCACCAGGGCCAGGCTCTGATTTAACATCATGGCCAAATCCAAACCATTTTTGGTTCTTTAAGTCCCACCAAAGCCGGGATACTCTCATGAGTTCACAGTATCAATCCTGCCAATACATGCCGGATATTCAGAAAGTGCTACTGTATCAAGTACACTTAAACTCTCTGGAACAGTATCTTGGAATGCGTTATTAGTTAGCCTTGTGAGTTTCTCATAGAAGCTCCTTGCAGAAGTCTTGCATTCCAAGGCATCAATGAGAAAATGATCCAATACCTCAAAGGTAAACGTGGTCTTTGGACGGGTGAAGCTGGCAGGAAATAGTCCTGCTTTTAGGAGTTGTACATGCTGGGAATCGGATCCCAGGCAATGACACCATGCTACATTATGCTCGAACACCCCAGAAGAATGTACAATAGTGACTGGGGTGGTATTGTGGGCCAAGGCTTCAACCTCGGAGTCACACAGTTGTGAAGCTTCATACTAAGAGCAAGATTCTCCACCATGGCCTAAGTACCATATCAAACCCTGGTCAGCTAGCTTGACATCCTCGAAGCACTTCCCTGGCCCACAAACAAATTTTGTGAAACGGTAATGACTGATGCAACTTGACCATGCAAGGGCAACACCAGCCATGATCTCCAGTGCAAGTTAAACAACTGAATACGCCCTCAGCACTTTGGCAAGTCTCACAGATGCCAGCATGGGTAAATTGTTCCGATTCCAGGATGATGTCTAGATATAGATCCCAGTAGGCCAAATACTCTGCTATGAAGTTATTTTGGGTCTATATTATGTATTATGAGAAGAGAGTTATCTGTAAGCTAGAAAATATGAGTTGTACCTTGGTTTTTCTTGCATCCTGAGCAGCCTCTCCTTCCAGACCAAAGTCAGTGAATGTCTCGATGTCTGGCAAATCCATCAAGACCTCCTTTGCTCGTTTCCTGGGGCTCGAGGAGGAGGAACATTTCCCCGATATTTCATACAGTGGATCAGCGTGAGATTCAAGCCATGATGGCTTTCCCCTCCTTCCAATTGTAGGTTTTTAGGCAATATAGTCAACATCCAGGTCTTTTCATTGTGACAAAATACCCCTGTCTTTGAAAGAATATGAAACAGACTTGAGTCGGTTTTTTTTCTGGCCAGACATAATACTTGGACCAAGGAATGAGAATGAACGTTACAAAGTAAGGCGAGTAATGCAATAAAAAAAACCATCCCCATCAAATCTGGCCATATCTCCTCTTGATAGATTAATTAACTCTATTACCGCCTAGCTGCTACCCTTCCAACCCCATCAATTTTTCCCACCTTCTTCTTACAAACAGGTTTCAGACCTCTACCAGCCCCCACCCACTTGAGAAGATCATGCTGGATCAGAAAGCTTGGCCTTGGAATGCCTTGCTTATCATGGACCTTATCCTTGATAAAATGGGCGATCACGATCCTCTCACCATCACCCCAACCTGGGACTCCATGTTCCAGCACCTTGCCTGCAATATATACCATAGTCCCAGGGGGATAACCTAGTTGGGCGCCCAAGTCTGGAAGATCTAGTATAGCCTGGTTGGTTTGGCCAAGGCTAACTAGAAGGTCGTAGAATGGTGGTGATGCTCCTGGATCTTGGTGATGTGGCGTCTCTCGGTTGACAATTACCTCAATTCCAGAAAAGACAGAGGGCCAAACGACTGGTTTTGAGGTACGAACTATATTCTTCAGCCTAGACACGGATTCAATACCAGCAAGATACTGATCCGGCGCAATAATACTAGTCATAGCCGACCAGAGTTGTTCAGGCACAGTAATTTTGGATAACCAACGCCGAACAACAAGTGAACCGAGCTGGGTTGATTGGTACAAATCATCTTGGAGACGCTAGCTCTGTTAAGTGGAATATGGTACATGGTAGCGAGGGTAAGACCATAAAAGGAAAGCACATTCGAGGTTAGACACGAGTGAACCTGAACGTGCAGATAAGAAAGTGAGTCAAAGATCGGAATAAGAAGTGAAACGCGCAGGGGCACGATCGTGCAACTGCGGAAATAAATATAAGTACGCATGTGCGACTGCACACCGAGTCATAGATCAAGAAAGGGAAAAGGGCAAAGGGGATGTGTCGTGCATCGTATCATAGGTTACCATCTGGACGGTAAGGGTAAGGGGGCTGTCCACAGGATCAGTCAGGTGGTGAAACAGAGCATGGGTATGCTTTGTCAGCAAAAGGATCTGGCCAGATGTACTGGCTTTGCTGCAGCGACAAGTAGAGGGCGAAGGGGAATGCGAGGATGACTAGGGTAATGAGAGTGAGGTCGGGGTAAGGGTGTGATGCAAGGGCTGATACGAGGAGGATGAGGAGGAAAATGGTAGGGGCCCAAGCGTCTAGATGTTCTTGTAACACTTACCTTTTGGCGCTGCATGAATCCACCAGGGCATAAAGTCACCCGCCCTGCTCCAAACTCCCCCCCCCTGGAGGCATGACAAAACCTTGTGAACGCCAAGGGCTGTTTTTCTCTTCAGTTGCCTTGGCCAAAGACTGGTCTAGGACAGGTCTGAGCGACTTGATCAAGCTATTGGCCTGTTCCTAAATATAAACAGTTACAAATGATTTGACTGCATGTCTGAAAGTTGGGCGCACCATTCGATCAGGCACCAAGATCTCCGGCAAATACCAAGCGAGTATCCTTCCATGCTTGTCAACAAATGTGGTTGGCTCCGAGATGTGGCCGAAAGAAGGAGTTTTGAAATATTTTGCAAGTTTTTCTCTTTGTTGACCATCAGCATTCAACGGGTTTGTTGACACCTTAGCTTGGTCTGCAAAATGGTGGACATCCCAATCCACCCTTACTGGGGTCAAACAATCACAAATAGATCCCGGTCAAATTCAAATAAAATCTTACAGCTATTAACAGCATAAAGAAAACAACAAAAATACTAAGATGTACAGAAAAAACTAAACTAGCTAATACAAAGCCGCAGTGGAGGGGCCCTCCCCGCCTTGGCATTGTACAGCACACTACTACAAGAAACAATTGAATGTATATATAAATAAGTCAAGGACGGTCTGCAAGCGTTGTGTTAGCGCTTGGGGTGTGAATGTGAATCAAAATTACCTGAGAGTGAATTTACCAAAAAAAAAAAAACTGTAAGCAGCGGTCAGAGTGCATTCTGTCAATAATGAGAGAGATACCTTGATAAACCGCCAGATTACCCAAGTATTAGACAGTGCAGAGGCTAGGCATGCTGGCACGCACACTAGACCTCCCTGCCCAAGGTTGATGGTGAGGGTGGATAGGCGCACCAGTGTGCACACTAAACCACCCTCCAAGTCCCCAGAATGCTCAAGCATAGAGGCTAGGTGCGCCGGAGCGCACACTAGACCTCCCTGCCCATGGTTGATGATGAGGGTGGATAGGTGCACCAGTGTGCACACTAAACCACCCTCCAAGCCCCCAGAGTGACCAAGCATAGAGGCTAGGCGCGCCGGCGCACACACTAGACCTCTGAGCTCAAGATTGAGGCCGCTAGAGAGGAAGAAAAGGTGTGAGCATAAGAGTTCTCAAGATAGTACTCACCTTACAAAAGAGGACCTATAAAAGAACTGAAGCGCTATTCAGTAAGGATTTTGAGATAAAAAGAGATATACTTAAGTTAAATAGATGCCGCTCATTGACCATTAGGCACTTATACAGCTGCAGCCTGTGTAAGTGCCTAATGGGATGAGGTGGCAGTGTTGAGTGGAGAGAAACAAGAAAGTCAACCGTGTGAATGGGTGGTGGTGCCTTTAGGCCACAGCATATTTGCCTTTGTTTACATTCGCACAGTGTCGGCTCAACAATTCAAGCACATGACTTTTGTGGCCACCTGACGTGTTGTTGTTTACCAGCGCTGCTCATTGTCCACGGTCACATGACTGTTGGTTCAACCAGCCAGTTCAGTTTCTGCGCCTCACACCTTCCTTCTTTCTACTAAGTCCTTCTTTTCAGCACTATGACTAAGAATACTGCCAAAAAGCGAGCTGCTGGCAGTGTTGCTAGGTGACTCAGTGGACCTCTGGGATCGCTGGTTGCCTCTCCTCCTCCAGCAAGCCCAAGTAGTGAGGGGGAGGTTGAGGTAGTACAACCAGACGTCCACAGCTCAGTAAGTCCTTTCTTCATGCATTTATTGTTGCTAATATTAGTTAGTGGTGTCTTATTTGCCGTGACGGCGCCGAGGGGGACATTGTGCTCTATGAGTGCAGCAGCTTGCCCTCGGGTCATGTGTAGCAGGTGCCTTGATGTGCTGTCCGACTCTCGCAGCCTGGTGGCTCAACCAGGACGTCCTTTTTTGGTGCCTTAGCTGTCATACTGGGCGCACCCATAAGGTGCCTGCACCTTACTATGTGAGTCCTTTGTTTTATTTCATTTTCAATTTGAATAAAGCTAACTAATGACTACAGGGATTCTACAGAGGGAGCCTGCCGGCTCAAGGAGGAGAACCTGCTCTGCAGGGTTACCTTCAATTGAATGGCAGGTTCGAGACTGCATCATCTGCAGCATTGGCTGCTGCACCCATTGCTGTCATCCACTTCATTCTGGGTGGCAGTAATGAGGTTGTGACGCCCGTTCCTCTGCTCTCTCACTATTCGGAGCACTACTTTCCAAACGGTGGGTACGTTTATATTGAGGTCCCATTTGACATCACCATGCACAAGAGTGTTCACGATTACACATGCGCCCAGGACGCCCGCATCACCCAGCTCAAGTCTCATCTTGCGCATAGCGGACGTGTCTTGGCCTTCTTCTCCGATCACTCTGAGGAAGATAGCGGGTGGCTTTTTGCTGGGAGAGAGAAAGGTAAATTTGTCACTATGAGCGTCTCTCAGGTAAGGTCTCTGTTATTTTGCATTTTTCTTGACTTATGTGATATTAGGTACTATCTACCATCCTAGGCCCCTATTGCAGCGTCCTTGGTGGCGCCATCATGATGTTCCTAGTGTGTGGCTCAGTTGTGGCCCATGGTGACACCTTTAGTGAGCTCCAGGAAGCTCTACTCAACTACGGTGTCGCATCCTCCATCATATTCTCCGCCAAACACTTTCAGCCTCTGGTTGCCACCCACTTTTTGCTCTCTCTAGCGGAGCAAGTGATAATCGAGGACCTTGACATCCGCACTGCATTCCCTGGTCTTCTCTCCCTCTCCAGTCACCTTGGACAACACACGGACATCATTTTGATGACAAGGGATGACGCTGGCGGTATGCACAAGCTCATTATCACCAGGTATGCACGAGCCCACATGCAGACCCAACCTTGGGGTATCCCAGTCCCTTCACAGTGCCCTCCCTGTGGGTCCACCAATAGTTGGTCAGAGAGGGTCGCTGTCAAGGTGTCTTATGAGCCTCTTGACCCTGATGCTCCAGCTGAGGCTCCTGTATCCAGGTACCTATATTCCTGCACCTATCCTGAGTGTGGTAAGGCTCAGCGCAAGCCTTGCTACAAGTTCCACATTGACAAACCACCTGGTTTTGTTGTCAATGCTGCTAAGACAAAGACTACTGGGTGGTTCCAGTCTCCTTCCACAATTTTTCTGGTTGAGTTGAGCACACAGGGCAAGCGTCAGAGGAGTATGAATGGGGAAGGGTCTGCTAAGAGGATGAGGATTTGATTTATCTCACAAATAGTTAGTTTGGTAGATGTTTGTTTGCAATAATTTGACTTGATTTTGTGTGCCTACAACGCGGTTCCAGAGTCATGTGATCGTGTTTGCAAAATTTATGTTAGAGTCATCAATGGCTGACTCTTTGCTACGTCACGCATACCTTTCATACCATTGACCCTTTTCTCACACTAATCACTAGACTCATCATGGCTGAATGGCAGGTATCTTTTGAGGGCATACTTGCTCTCCATCAGACTGAATTTTTGGCTGCATCTCAGGATGCACGTCGAGGTATTGTGAGGACAGTCCGGGACTATATTATTGCCAAAAACAAATCGCAGGATGAATTGGTTGAGTTACCAAAGGCATTGAAAAAGGTGTGATCAAATTTTTGTGTATTTAATAACTAATTTCACAGTAATACGAAGGCTATCAGGCAATACTACCTTCAATTTTTGACTGACAAGGATGACTTACGGCTGGAAGAAAAGCTTTTGGGAGATGAGCCGGAGGATGAGATATCTACCTTAGGAAAGGGAGGCAGCAGCCCATCCTAAGGATGCAGCCTTCTACAAGAAGGCAGTTACTGACTGGGATGTTGCCCAGAAGCTATTTAAGCAGGAGATTGATGAGTATGACAAGGAGGAACAAGCGAAGTTGGGGGTGAAGAATGAAATCAAGTATAGAACTGGTCATGCTAGAGATTGGTTCAAAAACATGACCCTTGCACAATGGAAGGAGGTTGAGAATGCGAGGGAAAAGTGGAATAGGGACAGTGCTCCTCTGGAATCCCAGATGATGTGAGTATCTAAAATAACTATTCTAATGCTCGGATTAACTGCCTTGGCAGGTATCGAAAGAGGCACCTCAAAAGAATTCTTGATTACTTCGCTGAACAAATGTGTCGTACTATGGGATGTCAGGTTATGATCCTAGCTAGTCACAAGAAATCTGCTGACCAGACTCTAAATGTCATTGTGTGAGTGTATTTTTAGCACTTTGGTATTACAGTATAATGACACTTTGCTATTATTATTTAGTCATGAGTCAAAGCCGGTCAACAGTAAAAAACCCTTTACTCAGAGTTCACAAGGGAATAAGGAATGGATCTCTGAAGGGTTTGAAAAATTCGCAGAATGGTCTAAGTTAGAATTTTGTGAGTGTCTATTGTTCTAAGAATTTCACCTTATTTAAGGAAAATTGAGACCCAGATGAAAATGATGACCAGTCAACTGATGATGAGGAGGATGACGGCAAGGTCAGCCCACCTGAAGTCATTTTGGACAAAAAAGGGTACCTGAAGCTTCCCTCCCGATGTAGCGATGGTCGCGGCATTGGGCTCAAAACCACGTATTTCCATACTCACGTCAACACCCAAAACATATGCGCACATGTCCAACGCACTTTCGCACATGTCCGAGCCACTCCGTATTGGATCCGGCGCATCGGACCTTTGGACATTGCATCGGCTGATCGCACTTTGCGCGCACTTGTCCATCCTGTGTCCTGTCCATCTGAACTAGCCTCACTAGGTGCGTAGTTATTCCCGTGCACGTTTTCTGACATTCGTACCGCGTTATTACATGTCCGCAGCACCTCGTGTCTTATTACATAGGACATCAGACCCGAAATATATCACTACTATCTTCGCCTGTAGTTTTCCAAATTTCTACGTACTTACTTAAATACTCTGTAGTGACCTGTAGCAATCATCATCCAGTAGTTAGGAGCCGTTTCCCGACTCTGCGGATCACCCAGAATATTCTCGTAGTTCTTAGTTGCATTGCGAAATATTACCATTTGTTCACCATCATACTCCATCACTCGTTATACTCGCGCATACCACTCGCAACCCGACACTCGTTATAAAGTTTCCAACTCATTATTGTGAAGTCCGAAAGTCTGAAATCTCGGACATCGCACTTTGGCTTCAGACATCATCGGATTACCTTCGGACATCGTTTCACAGCATCGGACATTTTGTTATTTGCATTACTGACACATTTTTACTACTAATACCAATTAGCAATCCCTTTAGGATCGAATGCACTTGCGCTGCAAGTATAGCAGACTAGGTTGTGCTAAGATCTACCTAAACATTGTTGACTAGGTAGTATGATTTCTGCTGAGCCCAGCAGAAATCAGCTTTCTACACCAAGCTGGAGTTAGCACCAGAGGGCAACAAGAATTGGTGCGTCAGATATTCCGTGCATCATACAGTGAGTATTTGTCTGCTTCACTGGTTTTCGTGGAACATACAATACATTATACAGAGGTCTTTACCAACACTAACAAACCGGTGCCTTGGCATGAGGTGGTGGCAAAGCCCTCTCTCTACCTGGACCTAAATTCGATCCCAGAAGGCTTCATCTTGAGAGACCCATCTCATATGAGGGCCGAAAATATCAATGAGCTCTGGGCTCACTGGCAGGCTAGGAAGGAGGAAAATAAGAAGCTGGTGATATTCATTGCGGGTAAAATAGGTGATATGAGCAAGGAGCTCCTTAGGGACGCGGTTCCCCACCAGGAGAAAACGAAGAAGATGTATGTCAAAATTGAGCCGGTCAGTTCCTCCGAAAGCGAGTCGGGTGGAACACCATCTACGTCACGTAGGGCAAACCTAGTCAAGGGTGCAAATGAGTCGGCCGCAGCAGCTTCCATGGGTCGTACGACAGCAATGGCCAGCTGACCTTCAGGTGCTCAGGAGGGTGCTCCTGCAACGGTGCGTATGAAGGATAGAATCCCATTCTTGAAGTCTCTGAGCAGCGACAATGAATACCTTCTTTTAGTTGAGGGCATCAGAGACTTGGGCAAGGTATGCTGTCAATTGACCGAGTGATACTTCATACTGACTGAGTCCAGGAACCAAATTTTAACCAGCAAAAAGAATGGCCTGCCTGGGCAACTTTGTCCTGGGAAGAGTCTTACCTTCCGAATGATGTGCACTGCGTGGATGGTGAGGTGCAGAAGTTTTTAGAGACAGCTGCATCTATCAAGATCTCTGGCTTACCATCCGCAATGCGAGTTACACTCGGTCTTGGATTGCTGCTTAGGAAGTGTAAGTGAGCCATTGAATATGAGGCTGATGAGGTCACCTTCCAGACTCCCAGTTACATTAGCGCCTCGATCTTGGATATCAAGGTGCTTGACCTGGTTGTAGAGTCGGTTAACAAGGTCAGAGGCAGACTTATGCATCTACTGAAGTCAAAGGATGTTCAGCAGGAAAGTTCTATACTCGATAACACTGCTGGTGGAGGTGGACTTGGAGCTGAAGATGATGTTCATGATCACGAAGATAGTGTGAAGGGAGTTGTCGAGGCAGAGATGAGGCAGAAGCTAGCAGATGAGTTGCAGATGCTTCAGGAGAATACTGCCAGGAATGAGAAGTTGAAGGAGGAGAATCGGATGCTTGAGGCTGCCATGAAGGAGCTGCAGAACACCAGTAGGCTCCTAGAAAACCAGGAGGAGGAGGACGAGAGGCGGTTAGCTGAAGAACAGAGAGTTGAGGAGGTGGAGCAAGATGAGGAGGGCAAGGAGGGTGAGGATGTGGAGGTGGAGGTGGAGGTGAAAGGGAAAAAAAAGAGCCAAGTCCAGTGGTTCTCGAAAGCCATCCAAGAAGGTCAAGGTTGATATCTGTTGATCCTCCAGATCTAGGCAGCCCACTAAGAAAGCCATGAAACTTTAGCATTCTATCACATGGCTCATGTTATATTACTCACACCTATATCACCTTGTTGGTATCAATGTATATCAAATATAATGATATTTTGCTCTGTCTAACTGGAGATACATCTTAGAGATGTTTGATATCTGGGCAGTATAGGTCCTACACCTCTGGCTGTACAGGGTCTACAGTCCAGCTCCCTCTCATTTGATGTCTGGCCAGTACAGGTCCTATCCCTCTGGCCGGACAGGTTCTACGGGCCAGCTCCCTCTCTTTTGATGTCTGGCCAGTGCAGGTCCTACCCCTCTGGCCGGACAGGGTCTATGGGCCAGCTCCCTCTCATTTGATGTCTGGCCAGTACAAGTCCTACCCCTCTGGCTGGACAGGGTCTATGGGCCAGCTCCCACTAATTTGATGTCTGGCCAGTACAGGTCCTACCTGTCTGGCCAGACAGGTTCTACGGGCCAGCTCCCTCTCATTTGATGTCTGGCCAGTACAGGTCCTACCTGTCTGGCCGGACAGGTTCTACAATCCAGCTCCCTCTCATTTGATGTCTGGCCAGTACAGGTCCTACACCTCTGGCCGGACAGGGTCTACGGACTAGCACTGGTCCTATGTCCATAGCTGATACCTAGTATATAGCTAGTCACATATTACTGTACATGCCTCTACGTGCTGGCCAGTACCACATATATGTGAATTTAGTACAGCTGGCCAGCCTCTGGCTGCACAGCTTCTACGACCTTTTGGCATGTCTGGGGTACAGGTTCTATGTTGGGCTTTGACTGAACTATGTGATGCCAATGCAAGGAGGATTCAACACTGAGGGGAATGCCCTTCATGCGCGCGCAGCTAACCAGAGCTCAAATCCTGGAGAAACTATCAGCAATGCACCAATGAGCCAATACAGAGGCAGGAAGACAACAATATGAGGCAGGATGTTGAGTTATGGCACCGTACGCATGGTGCAGAAGGGTTCCCAACCTTAGAAAAACCCTACCCTCTACGTCCAGGAACTGCAGTCCTTGGATCAGGAGAGTGCTATAATTGCAGCATGGTCATGGAACCGCTTCACATCAGTACACAATGCATCGCTCAAGACCCTGTTAAGACCCCAAGAATCAAGGTGGTGACAACAGGTCGCAGGATTGATTAGAAGGACAGCATCGCCAATGAATTGTCCCAGCTACTTACCAATGCCAGTCCAGCACATTACGGCCACCACATACCCACAGTATGGTGCATACGGAACAGTGGGAACAATGCCAATATATATGGTAGCGCCGCAGGAAGAATTGGGAGGATGGAGCAGACAGGATAATTGGATTGCGCAAGAACCAGGGCACGAGTGGATACCAGAAAACTACATGGAACCACTGCCAATGTTGGACCAGCAGTAGTTCCCATAGTACCAAGTCCATCTTTCATTTCTCCTTCTAACTAAACGAACAATTTCATGTCTCATAACACATCTCAGGATGTGCCTTGGGCACAAAGTATCATACATAGCATTTCTCCTTCTTCTTCAACTGGCAAGTGTAGAGTTGCCATCTCTTAACTCACCATCACCTACCGGCTCGGTTGTACCTTCAATTATGTCAAACAATTCTATTACTGATGTTTATCGGTTGGATGCTTCGGGCAAACCAGCAATCTCACAGATGAGCAATCTGTTTTTAACAGTACCCTACCTGCAAGGACCACAAGGGGAGAAAACACAGTTCCTTGCCATTGTGAATAATGGCACAATGATCAACGCTATTGACACAGCAGTGTATCAATGTATAGCAAGACACCTCTCTCCGCTAAGTCCTTCAATGAGAACCTTACGCATGGCTAATGGAGCATTAGTACCGTCAACAGGAGTATGGACAGGAATATTGTCATGGGGACTGGTACAGGTGCACACAACCTTTGAAGTCTTTCCAAGCGGGGGATCATGGTGAATGCTCATTGGTAAACCGCTACTAGAACAGGTACGAGTGATACACGAATATAGCGCTGATGCCATTATTTTACCTTATAGAACATCTTATCATCATATCCCCAACTTCTCTGAGTATTGTCCTCTCCCAAGGCCATGTTTACCAATGGCCATCCAGTTTCCATCATCGTCAAAATTTGTAACACCACAAGTATCAATGTCTAATGAATTTACAGCACATAGTATCAACAATACTCAAGTATATACAGTCCTGCCCATATCAGAATCGCACATAGAAGAACCTCCAGAATTAATAAGCGAAGTCCAACATGTAAATAAGGAAGATGATGAAGACGACACACAAATATTAGGTGAAGTACCGGACCTTGGAGACTCAGCGCTACCTGATGATATCTTTACTAGACTAACATCATGAGGACCGATCTATCCACCTCGAGTAAATGCAATCACCAATGCTGTTTGTTTTGGAGCACATCTCAACCAAGAACAACTACAGAAGGCACAAGCACTAGTTATAGAGTTCACGGACGTATTCGCACTATCAATCCAGGAAGTGAAACCAGTGGACTTTACTAAATTCCGTCTACAGATACCTCAGGATGCGATATTTTCAAGGAAAGTGCACCAAAGACCACTAACACAGCCTCAATGCAAGTATCTATTCCCAGTTCTAGATGACATGAGACGGGCAGGAATCACATGTTTCATTCCGGCGGACAAAGTCAAAGCGGTAGCTTCAACAGTCTTAGTACAGAAGACTCACTCAGGAACCAGCTTATCGCTTGATGACATTCAACAGATTGTTAACCAACAGTGTGTCGCACTCGGTGAGCCTTTGGACCACACTGTTGACATGGAATCAACACCGGTTATCACTCCGAGGCAGGTAGACCCATCTAAGGTCAAATGGAGAATATGCTAGAACTTCAGGGACGTGAATAAGGTATCAAACGTAGCAGTGACGCCTCAAGGAGACATAGCCGCGAAACAACAATGTTTAGTGGGACACGAATTTATTTGTGTCTTGGACTTCACAGCAGGTTTCTATGCAATTCCTGTGGAGGAAGAGAGTCAACCCTATTTGTGTTTCTACACCAAAGGACAAGGATACGAAGCCTATCAGTGAATGCCAATGGGGGTACAAGGTGCGCCATCATGTTTCAGTGATCTCACAGCTCAAGCATTACACAACATAATGTTACAATTACTCCTGGAGTTATATGTCGACGATGGGGCTATGGCAGGTAACGACTTCAACGAACTACTATCAAGGTTATGGCTCTTTTTTCTTACAGTGTCGAGAACGGAGACTGTCAATTTCACCAATGAAGACCCAGCTCTTCATGAGAGAGGTTGTCTTTGGTGGATCATGCATAGGATATGATGGTATAGACCAGATCTAGCGAAAATTGCAGCTGTAGCAGAATGGCCGGTTCCTACTAACCTGTTAGAACTGATGCATTTTCTAGGCCTTACAGGATATTCTCGATCGCTCATCAAGGACTATGCACGTATAGTACTTCCATTAACGGACCTTCTATGAAACCTAGATCTACCTCCACTCAGCGTGAAAGGAGGAAAATGGAAGTATAGGCAATACTTACGCAAATACAAGCTGGACATATATTGGGAGCAATGCCACACGAAAACATTCATAAGACTCAAGCAGATATTAGTTTCAGAACTGATCCTACGTGCACCTAACTTCGACGGGACACCGTTCATCATCATTAGCAACAGATGCAAGGACGGCTTTGGGGCTGTACTAGCACAACGGTTCACAACACAACAACCATCGGGCAATACTGTCATGAATATCTACCCGATTGGATTCATGTCAAAGCATACTTCTCTATCGGAAGAACACTACAAACCATATCTACTTGAGTTCGCAGCATTAAAGTTCGCATTTGATCAGTTCGGATCAACAGTGTGGGGCTTCCCTGTAGAAGTGGAAACAGACTGTACAGCATTGCGGGACACACTACTCAGCGACAAACTGTCAATAGTGCATGCACATTGGCGCAATGGGATATTAGCATACCAAATAACTGCAGTCCGGCATCATCCAGGTATCACCAATGCAGCCGCAGATGCATTAAATCATCATATGTCTGGATGACCATGCACGGATGGAGATGAAATCGCTTGGTCAGTTAGCGAAGATTGGGAAACAACACACGGCTTAGTAAATGACCTCTTTCTAGTGCAACCTACTGATTCAGCGATTTTAGAACTACAAGAATGATTTAAGCAAGAACCTCTCTTCCTAGAAGTCATAGATGCACTCCTTGACCTTGACAGCAGCAAACCGGACTGTGAGCGATGCAGAGCACGTTACCGTACTCTGGGATACATGATTGAAGAAGGGAAATTGTGGCGCATAGTGGACGGCAAGTCAACGCGAGCACGAGCACAGCTAGAATGTGTCTCCCAAATGGAAGCAGTAGAATTGGCGCGTCAAGTACATGCAAGCAATGGACACTGGGGACAAGACCTTACCAAACTGCAGTTGATGGACCGCATCATCAGCCCACATCTGGACAAATCCATCACTGCAGCGTTACTGAACTGCCCCCAGTGCAAGAACTTTGGTCCCACTCAGTTACATGCTCTCATGTACCCCATCACTGAATGCCATCCCTTCGAACTCCTAGTAGCCAACTACCTAGCTCTTCCGAAAGGGAAAAACGGGTATCATAATGTCCTACTAGTCCTCGACACATACTCACAATATGTATGGGGGTTCAAATTGAGAAGACATGGAAATGCGCAGACAACAGTCGACGGACTCGAAACTATCTCAAATACCTTCCGAGCACCAGACATGTTCATGACAGATGGCGGATCTCATTTTGACAATGGGGACGTGCAGACATGGTGCGAAGCTCATGGAACCAAACACCATGTAGTAGCAGCATATGCACCATGGGTGAATGGTTTGGTGGAAAACGCTAATGGGAAATTGTTAGGACATTTGAAGAGGTTATGCAGCCCAAGTCTAGGGGAAGATGAATATGAGAATGTGGAAGCAGAGAGTCTAGCTCAAACATGGCCAGATCACTTTGACAACGCCATTCGTCAATTGAACGAGCGCATCATCCCAGCCTTCAAGTTTTCACCTAAAGAACTTATGCTAGGCCTTGTCGTCAACACCATTCCTACACCGATAGACAATGCAGTGAGAGAGCCAAGCAAAACAGGAGTTGACATACACATGGTCTATGTGGATCAACAACGCCTCGATGGAGCAGATCATATGGTTGCTCATACAGCACGGCAAAAGGCTACGTTCGAGAAGAAAGTTCTCAAGTCACATACAGGTGAAGTAATATTCGAAGAAGGACAGTTAGTTCAAGTCTACGCTAATGCATTAGACTTCACCATGGCATCAGCACGCAAACTACAGCCGCGATGGTCAGCTCCACGACATGTTGTTACCAAAGTCGGCAACTCCTAGCATCAGGAAAACCACCGCTTACTTATCTCACTTTTTGTCTCTTAAATTCTCTCGGAGTGTTACTTTTCCGACTTAATGCACTTTCTGGAAAGCAAATTCAGAGTTCACAAGTTGGCACCATTCAAAAAAGCTCAAAAAGCAGAAAAAGTTTTGTAAGCGCAATAAGTGGGGTACACGTAGTACTACCAGTACTACTACTAAGTCCAAGTCCAAGTCACCCGTCAGCGCTTGCTGAAACTAATGACCGCAGACCACGCAGATGCAGATTTCGTCACCTCAAATGATGACCTCATCACCTGTACCCGCAACAGCAGAGCCATAGTCATCCTGACTCGGAGGGGACAGCACGAGAGTGACGAGACACGTGTTTTCATATCGTTGTTGAAATAGAGTTGAGAAGGGGGATATATTCTATGATAGCCTGTCTGACGCGCCATGACTTAGCCTCTGCAAACTCAATGATGGAGTTAGGTCTGAGCATTGCAATAAGCACTATGGAGACTCACCTAATGCGCAGAAGTTGCGCTCACCAAACTCGTCGTCTAAGCACTCCGCTCAAGCTCATCCTAGATCTGAAGTGCTTGCTGAAAAGTCGCCGCAGATCACGCAGATGATGACCCCATCACCTGTACTCGCAACAGCAGAGCCGTGGTCATATTGACTCGGAGGGGGCGGCACAAGAGTGACAAGACGCGTGTTTTCATGTCGTTGTCGAAGTAGAGTTGAGAAGGGGGATATATTCTATGATAGCCTGTCTGACGCGCCATGGCTTAGCCTCTGCAAACTTGATGACGCAGTAATTAGACCACATATGCGAGTAGCGGACAGAATGAACTTACAAGAGCGAGAAGACCAAAACACCTAGGATGCGACCTCAAAAGCATGATGGTCTGCGAACTTGTTCAGATAGAATGCTCGAAAAGCATCATATGAGTCATGGTGCTTGATGTCGCGTGAAATGATCTGTGCTCCATAGACTGGAATGAGGTGTGCGGCACGGTAAATAGAATCAATATGGATGATTCCAACAGAAAAAGAATGGTCAGTATCAAACGAAGGTGTCACAATCCACATCCCAGTGTCCTGGTCGGGTCCGTCACTGGCTTTGTCAAACCAGCGCACAACGGCACATGGATACGAAACTGCATTGAATGTGAAAGAAAAAAAACACATTACGCGCGCTATATCCATGCCCACCATCCCTTCAACACTTGCATCTGTGTTAACAAACACACAGTCATACCGGGGCGCCTCGTTTCTCCAAATAGGACAGGCACGAATATGCTCACGGCGCATACCGCCAATTCCACTGCGGTCGCTGGGCGCATAGAATGTCGAAGATGCAGAATTAAAGACTTGGATGTTCCCATCAAATCGAGGACATCTCGAAAGCGGGATTTCAGAGGGAGGGTGCTGGTCGTCTGGGTACACTTGTTCGAATAGGAAGCGGCGGAGGACATTGTAGAGATTGGGGATAGAGAGTTCCGTGGATAGCTCGGGTATAGTGTGTGCGCGTTTGCGTTCTGCGATTCTATTAGAAGAGTGTTCACTGTAAAATATGAGATAGCTTACGAGGGGTCTTTGCCAACTGGACATGGGCCTGCACCAGTGTTGGGCCATTGTCAATTTCGCCCTCTTCGTTATCACCCTGTATAGTAACATCAGCGTTGAAGAGTACTGGCACCGTGGCGCTATTCTCGTTGGGTTGGCTGGCATCAGGCATCTTATTTAAGCGCAAACGCTCTAGTGTAAATTTAAGCCAACAATAAAGATGTAACTTGTTATAAAACTTACTTAATGCCTTGAGTGTGGCAGACAGACAGGTGCCGTTTAACATTCCGCGGTTCTTGAAATCAATGCGTGCTGCTGCGAGCTTATCGAGGCGCTGGTTTGTCACCAGCATCTGACCAAGGGCTTTGTAGCGACTCGAGCGCCTCCATGGCTCCTTGACAGCTTTGATGTGTTTCGTCTCAGTGATCGAGGAGCAAAGGCCATTGGGTGCACCAAAAAGTTGGATAAGGAGGACATAGTGGGAACAAGAGTGTTGCCGAGGGAGAGAGAACGTGAAGACAACACCCGTAGATTCAAATATCTCCCTGTAATGATGGAATCGGTCAAGAGCCTCCTGAATTTGACCTAAAGTAGATTCTGTAATGATGTTGCGCCGTACGAGATAGCAAAATTCGAGAAATGCGCGAAACGTGCGCACCACATCTGTTGGGACGTGACCTTCGATGGCAGGTAAATAGACCTGAATTATTGTTAGCCGAGTTGCAATATCCTAGTTAATGTGATAGTGAACTAACCTTCATGAGGGCTTTTGAATCATCGCCCGTCCATTGTTTGAATCCCCGACCTTCTGGAAATCGTCGGAGACCTGCAAATGAAGCAACCGCAGCAATTCTTTGATGATGTGAGCTTTCGAATCATCAACTCGAGACAAAGTGACGCACCTTCGATCTATATCAGCTTGAATTCTCTCCGCTTCTTTCGTACCATGGACATGTT
This sequence comes from Suillus bovinus, assembly GCF_016758785.1. Lineage (NCBI taxonomy): Eukaryota > Fungi > Basidiomycota > Agaricomycetes > Boletales > Suillaceae > Suillus > Suillus bovinus. Next base: position 47,427 of record NW_024542215.1, read on the forward strand.
GCAGATACTGTCCAACCCACTTGACTAGGTGATCCTTGAAGGTTCCCTTAATCAGTTGATGCAGGATATCCGGCGCGATAAGTTCGTGAATATCGCCGCGTGGAAAATCGTTTGTGAACGGCTAGAAAGGATTGAGTCTCAACTCCGATAGAAAAGATGCGCGAGACTTACAACAAGGTCACCAACAATCCCATACTCCATCCACAAAGCACCATAGGTTGCCTCTTCAACTAACGCTTCTGTATGGTCACGTCGACGACACAGTGACTTCGTGTCTAAACTGTCAGGATGTGACATACACCTAGTAGCATTAAGGTAGAGGGATGTTGGAGATAATTTAGGAACATACCTCGGACACCAATTGCGCACTATGCACGCTAGTAGAACCTGCTCCTCGTAATCTGCAATGTATGGTCCAAGGCCATAAATTACACGCCGATAGTGGCCGTCACCGAAGCGTACAACCTCTGGTGTGGTCATACCAGGCCTTAAGTTCTCGAGAATCTTGGCGACAGACGAATGAAACAGTTGCCGACGGAATTTCCGAAATTTTGAGTCTTTTGCGTGCTCCTCTGTAGCTGCTTGACTGTGATTAGCGCAGAACAATAGTAGTAGTGTGAAACATACTTTTTGGCATAGCGAGGAAGCCAATAATGGCAACGGCATCACGATGTGCACGTCGGACATTATTACGAACGTTCCCGATTGATACATACAAGGGATAGTAATCGTTGGCACCAGTCGCCACTGAGACTGTTGTCTTGTCGCTTCCGAGTATAACCGGCACAAACGTTGAGCCGAGTGTATCCGGATCTTCAGAAATAGTTTCCTACTGAAATTTTCAGCATGTGTAGCGACAGAAAACAATGAAAGACAACGTACCGCTTGGTTCCATGCCCAGTCACCAGACATGAAGTCCTGCCATTGGCGTTCATCGCCATCAGTCAAATACTCACGGTAGGGCCGATAATCCATCTCTGTAGCGTAGTCCGGATTCCCCAACATGTTCTGAATAACCTCATGGGGGTCTCAGTACCAGACATCGTGAGATTGGTCCATCCAGGGTAGTACATTGGTTTCGGGCTTCTCCCCAGTGTACTGGACCTTGAGGGATTGCCATTTGACATCACCCACTGGCGTAGCGTCAATAGTTTTATACAAATCACGGTGGTCCGCAAACGGAGGTTTGTCGTTGTATTTGAGGAGGGTTGCAGCCCAAAGATCCAATAAGATATTGATGTCTCCGGCAGACATTTGGTTGCGCGTGTACAGAAATTCTGCAGTCTCGAACTCGACACGATTTCGATATGGAGCCCAGTCATCGGGTGACTTGATTGGAGGTGGTGTCGGGGGCGCTCCATCTGCAAGGAATCGTCCTGTCACGTCGCAAGGACGAGCTTATATTGATATACGTGTTAGTTGTAACTAGCTGGAAGGACTTTGTGAAACATACCATTTAGTTTTGGGTGATAGTTGCGGTATAATCTATCACCCGGCCCAAAAAATTCTGCGTTCAAATTATCTGGAATGTCAGGCTCATTAAGTGCCTGACTTGGGTCAGATGTACCCGCAGGAAAATTGTCACCCGCCTGCAGAGATGTTGTCATGACCTGCTGAGATAGTGGCCATCCAGTACTTCAGGCTGCTCTTCAACTGTAGTGGTGTGCGAGACGCTGGTGGTAGCAGTGTGTGAGACGCTGGTGGTAGCAGGAGCTGGTCCGAATATTGAGTGTGAGGTGTTCCAGTGTTTTTTGCGCCCTCCCTGAGACTTGAAATGACGTGCGCAGTGTAAGTAACCACAGGGAAACTGGAGAGAAACTATGGTCCCTGCGAGCGATGGGCATCTTGACTGTAAAATAAAGTAAGGCAGAGAACTTGAAGTGCCGAACACACATACTAGTACTAGTTTGATACTATTAAACAAAAGGTGACACCCCGATTACCACAGTCGGCAGCTGTTGGGGGTGGGACTTACGACTTTTTTTCTCAACTTGAAACCCTACTTTTCTTTTCCTCTTCCGCAAAGTCTTATCCCTCACCGTCTCCCCCATCTGCACAGTCATGTCCATGACAGACGCTCCCCGGCGCACCCGCCCATCGACTGCAACTGCCCGACCTGCTAAGGTGTTGCTCGACACGAAGATCAAGAGGCGATCCCCGGCTCAAAAGGCTGCAGATGACCTTGTCATCAAAGAAGCGAGAGAAGCAAAGGAAGCAGCGCACCAAAAGGGGGTTGAGTGTATTGCTGCTCTGCAGGCTGAGATGGAGAAAGCCCAGAAGGAATTGATCATGAAAAAGGCGACTCCCGTTCAGCCCAAGCCTAGGGCCAAGGCGATAAAGCCAAAAGTGACTCAGAAAAAGTCTGTGGTAGGAGACACCGGTGGTGGTGACAGTCCTGCTGATAGTGGTATGTTGGAGGACCTAGTGTCAGAGACTGACATTGCCAGGGATGTGGAAAATAAAGCTGCAGGAAGGGGAAAAAGATGGTGACGAAGAAGTCGAAAGACGTTGATAAGGGATGCCATCAGTAACATGCAAAAGAAGCTCACTGAATCAATCCGAGTCAAAAGTGGAAGGTGATGATGCACGTGCTGATGGGAAATCACCGTAAGGCTTTTATCTCTCACATTACCATGTTGCTCCTCACTGAATCGACACTCTTTTTTCTAAACCTTACTTCCAGTATCAACACATCCACAAAACTTGCATTAGGTGGCCGAGTGACCAACTGGATCTCAGGGGTCAAACCTGGAAATCCAGAGCCGCTGTCATGTCCATCCATTGATAGCACTTCAACTCGAGCACCTCCGTCATCAATTTTCTCAGAGGGCAATGCTTTCCCTCCGCACCGACTTCAGCCGCTGAGCTTCCGACTAAGATTCCTGCAGCTTTGCCTCAAATTCCGGATGGTGTCGCAGACGATACTCTTACTGGCGCGTTTGCAGATGATATCGACGATTCGTTGGAGCGTGAGGATGCTCTCTTGGGGAGCAAGAAAAACAGGGGAAATCTAAGGTACTATTGGCAGTGATTCATTGCCAGCATCCGAATCTACTAATTCCTTCTTTCACAGGTTGTCACGCTATACGAAGAGGACTATGATGTCGATGAGCCTGAGGCTCCACCAGAGGCATCAGACGACTCGGATGATGAGCTTATGGCTCTGTCGACACAAGTATTACCGGAGGAGCAGTACTCACAGGAGCCTAAGGCGCCATTCACACAGGAAGACAATCATATGTTCTTGAAGCGGAAAGCTAGCACCATAGACGATGAGGAGTCTTTGGTGTCCTGGTCCATGGAGATTGATGGCAATGCGGAAACTGGTAGAAGACGCAATCATGAGTTCTGATTCGGAGGCACCCTCCCTGTCAAAACTAACGCAGCAAAGAAGGAAAAATTCTGCGCACAACATATTCAGTAAGGATTCTGGCCCTAATCGCACTCATTTCTGACAATGTACAGACATCCGTTACTGCATCTCAGGCTATAGTCGACAGCAAGCCGCCAGCTCATAAAAGGCTAAGGTCAAATCTTCCGCACTACATGCCCGTGGTGCTCCTGCTACCACACCAGCAGAATGCAGATACTGCACCAGACAACATCAAGCACGCAGTGCCTATCGCACAGTTGACCTACCTCCAGCGATGCAAATGGATCAGCGCTGGGCGAAGAATTTTATCCCTACCATAATGCTGTGGGCCGGAAGCTATGAAGATATCTGGAGTATTCCTGACGAGGTCCTTCTCCATCATGCGCAGCTTTTCTTAACGCAGTGTACAACGATCTCGACATAGTGGTTGTTCACGGTGGAGTTATACATTCACTCGTAAGTCAGCTGTTTAATTCTAGGTTTAGCGACCTGAGCTAAATCTATACAGACTGCACAGCGCATTTCAGAGTGGCGCAGCAATTTTGGCTCCACAGGGCTAGTCATCATCATGGACTTTTTATCACGAAATTCCGACGTGAATCCTGTCAAACTGGCCAAATCTCTTAATGTTGAATGGGCATTCTTGTTCGAGGACCCGGACAATCCATCTCCACTTACTGCATACGCTCACCCTTTGTACTGCAGTTATTTGGCACAGCACACCTCAACGCCATCACCGGTTATGTGCAGGTTCCCTCATTCGACATGTGCGCACTTGCAACAAGTGGGATGTTACGGCTCTTGCTCTTTCTGCTGCAGCGGTGAGTTCAACCTATAATGGCTTAATCATGCTCATTTTTTTCAGATTGAGCGCGCTGTCTCCATGATCGCAAATGAAGTACTCGAAGTTCAAAATGTTCTGTCATCCGCATCAGAGGTCGGGTTAGCATCAGGCTACCGAAGGTCCTCAACAAAGTTACTGGAAAAAGACCAACATTCCGTTTTTATTTTCGGCAGCTCTCTGGCTTAAACCAACTAATTCGTACATCAAATCTCTGTTAGGCAAGCCTGCTGGGTACCTCGAAACTACAGTACAGATGGCGCGTACCACCTTGAATGATGTCACTGAAACAACCGTTGGGCTCGCTGATCGACGATGACGAGTCGGAGGATGACAAGCGTGCTATGATTTAAGTATTTATCATTCAGGCGCCCTCTCACTGACATCCATTGTTGCAGGATTTGTTTTTGTTGCAGCACCTGCCAGTGCATGAATTTCGCTGTCCTGTGGTTGTTTTCTGCCGTATATCATGTTTTCCGCCAGCTCTGCTATCATGTTTTCTGCTC